>NC_087513.1:50491035-50632608 GCF_963921805.1 Phalacrocorax carbo
GCTCTGATTGAGCCCGAATGCATGTTGTTCAGCTGCTGTCAGCCTTGTCACAATGCTCCTATCTTGAAATAATTTTATCTTTACACCAAACTGTTAATTTTGTCTGTGTGCTTCTTCGGGTTTTTTTGTGCTGCAATCTACTGAATGGCGTCTGAACCAGGAAAGCAGAATGATTTGGGAATTTTATTCCCAGTTCTAGCACTGATTTAAAGCGTGGCCTTGGGCAAGGGACTGCTGGTCTGCTTTCCTTACATTCACTGGAGGCAATGATATTCATTTATGCATCTCCTGGAGCTGCTCAGCTGTGGTATGAATGCACAGGGTGGATGGACCCACAGGACCTGCAGTAACTAGCTGCAGTGGGTATCGTGGAGTACTTCTTAATCACTTTCTGTATATTTTTATTGTCCCCCTCCTAGGCCAGATGGATTTGAAATTTATAGTTCTGGGAAACTGGATTCCTTTGTTCGTACTCTATGGCTTTCCCTGTTCCCCCCTCCCTTTTTATTTTGGCTTCCCTCCCCCCCCCCCCCCCCCCCCCCCCCCCCCCCCCCCCCCCCCCCCCCCCCCCCCCCCAGTATAGGGGTATCTAATTTAATAAAGGATTCAATCAGCTGGAGTGTGCACATTGGAAAGTGACAGGCAGCAGAGGCTTCCAGGGGAGGCCAGGTGCATGAGCAGGCTTTAGGGGAGAGAAAGAATGAGGCAACTGTAAAATAAAAGATGTCTAATGCAGTTAACATACTCAAATACTGTACATGTGCTCTCTTTCTTCATCATGCTAGAATGTGATGGTGTTTCAGACCTCATTACTTCTTTACTTCGACTGAGGTTTAATGCTTTATGACAGGTGACAGGTTTTGAGGGCATCTGCTTTTCTCAGATTTAAAAAAAAATAAAAATATATATATATATATCCACCTGCCTCTCCTTTTTTTGGGGGCCTGCAAAGGGTTAAGGACTGCTGAATGCAGACATATATGGTGCTGTATTGATATTATGTACTTTGTAATAGAAAACAGAACTATCCAGGTCAAATATCAATAACATTCTATAAGCCTTTCTAGGAAAATATAATTAAAACCATTCAAAGCTGTTTCCCATAACTGAATCTACTGTGTCTTATTGACTTCAGTCCCACATCTACAAAGTGATATTATTATTGACTTTAGAGCTCTGCCTATTTTAAAAATAAAGAAAACACAAAATCAGGTGGTGGTATTCATTTTTTAGAAATTTGCCCTCCTTTTCTCCCTGAAGCAGGGATCATGTTGAATTGTTTGAACAACAAAATGGTGGGGTTGCCCTTCAGCTGGTTACAGTTGTCATAGTCCCACTGAAAGCAGCTAAACCAGTGGAGCATCGACTCAGAACCTGTCCCACGTTCTGCATTTAAGCAACTCGTTCCCTTGCACCCAAGGCTACTGGTTACAGCACTACCTCTGGTTTTATTATCGCGCTATATTGACTTGTTTTCGTATCGAATATAGTGAGTAGGATTTAGAGTAGGAAGTTCACTAAACTGTTTAAATATTTCAGACAGAATGAGTTTGCTTTTCTAATTCTGTCCCTCCCTGTCCTCAAAGCAAATATTTTGTCATATCCTCCACATTTATATCAGGAGTATATTCCACCAAACATATAATTTTAATGATTAATATATTTTGTATATTTAGTAAGTTCTTAAAACCGATTTGCTAGCACAAGCTCTTAAAAAAAAAAAGTATATCATAGTCTCAAAAATTGAATGTTTATATAAAATAACTGATACTATACCATATTCATTAATTATATTTATTCTGAAGACTTGTACCAAATATTAAGTATGTCTGTGTTTTTCACACAAATCTGCTAGTGGAATAATTTTTAGTTATAAATATTAATAATACAGAACTGTTTCTGCAAATATTACAAGAGCCTAAGAAAAGTCTTTTCTGAGAATAGTTTTGTTATTGTTGTTGGCTGTGGGTAGCTTAGCACTTCATGGCTATCACACAATATGTGATCAATATTTAATATTTTTTGAAGAAGTCAGATGTATGCAGATGTCTAAAATAGATGTGTGTACACACCCACCCACTCACATAGATATATATAAAAAGAAGAAATGGGTGTAGATCCTTACAAGGACTTTAAGTGTTTTATTTCCATAAAATTCAATGTGCTCATGTAACATTGGTCTGATTTTCCTGAAATCCGAAGTTTCCCGGAAGTTGGTAGGGACTGCGTTGTAGAAGAGAGGGAAGAATTCGGACTGTTTCCTTTCTACTGGAATTGCACTATATTGGGTATGTTTGTGGCTCAAATACAGTACCTAGATTTAACATTAACTTCCTTTAAAAACATTCAGACATGGATATTTATTGGTTGTGACAGCCTAGAATATTTTTAGTCCACTAATGTTTGACATGCTTTTTTTTTTTAATGTAGTTGGGACTTAATTGTTAAAATAAGGAGCACCCCTCCTGTCCCAAGGCAGATAGTGGCAGCACTTAGAAAAATCTGATGGTCAGTGGTAAATGTACTCTGAAGGAGATGAGGTAAAAGAAAATCATTCTGAAAGTACTGAGAGATGAACAGGAATATTGTATATGGAACAACAAAAATGAAAATAATTTTTTCCTCAGCAAGTACCTTTTTACCTTATTATAACTTATTAGAGACATGTGAAGTTGGTAGACAGAAAGGCTTCTGTATGAACCATAATTATATTCCTTGTGCTGTCAAAATTGCTATAATTCTGTGGCTGAGTTTTAAAAATTACATCCTAAAGATGATATGAGCTACTGTCCTTGTTGCTATTTGATCTGGATACTCAACTAGGAATACATTTGGATAAATAGTATCTCAATTTATTTTTCAAGTCATTTTAAGTCACCTCCAAATTGTAGGCAAGTCTGAGCCATAATTTTTTATTTAACTTTTTGAAAAAAATCTCAGTATTTCAGTTTGAAATGCAGAATATTTTACACTCTAGGTATTTCTTTAATATTGTAATAACTGTATGATTTGATGTCTATATTTAATGTTCATGGTATTAGAAACTCTGTTAGTATGTAAAAGGGAACAAGGATAAAAAATTAAAAATCTGTAGGGCTTTCATGTAATTTTCATTAGTTACATCATATAATTTATCTTTTCTTTATGTCTAGCTTAAAAATGGCTCTACAGACTGGTTTTGGATTGATGTAGCAGTGGCTATAGATTTTTCACTTAGGAAATTCCCTCTTTTTCAAATCTGATAGTGCTGTGCTGTGCCATTTCAAGAAGGTATATTCATTACAAGCATTATAGAATTATTAAATGCTCATCATTAAAACTTCACTGTTTTAGCATACAAGTGGCAGTAGGAAGATTAAACCAAGCAGATTAATATTACTGAAAGAGGACAGGAAAAACAATCTGATCCTGACCTGCATCACTTGTTTTCACTGCAACTTCCCCTCAACCCCCCATTTTTCACATAGCCCATGAATACTTGAAAAAAAAACATTGTTATCAATTTTTTACACCCATCTATAAATTTGGCACAGCCAATTAGTTGCTTGGGCCTGCCACTTTTATATTTTTAACTCTGTTCTTCCTTGCTTATGTGAGAAGCATCAATGCAGTATGCAGAGAAATTGTAACTGCAGTAACATATGCAGTAGCATGTTTTTTCCAGCTGCAAATTAATTATTCCCTTTATCTTTAGGATTATTGTGGAATGCTATGATTTTATGATTATTATCAGGCCTCTTGAGGTAGTTTGAATACTGTGTAATACTTTTATGAGTTCAGAGACCGGACTTTACTGTACAAGAGTGGTTAACGCATATGGATACACCCCCAAAGTTTCCAGTAACAATTACATTCCAAGAAAGGTGCTAAATATATTGCTACCAAGAATCTTCTGGTTTTTTCCTCCCTCGATCTTTGATGTCATTTAGGAGTGCCAAGAATTTTTACTTCACCTACTTAAAACATTTAAACGTGAATATAAAAATTTGCTTTAGATTTTTATCCTACCCAGGAAGCTTGATCCTGTGGCTATCACCTGGCAAAAATTCCCACTGTATTAAATGCGAGTCTTCCTTGTGTCAGGGCTGCAGGAGTAGGGCTGGAGTTACTGTCAGCCCTTCGTAGTGAAATCATTCTGAGCCCACACGAGGCTGCTGGTGGTGTTACTCTAGCTGAAAACCTCACTACAAAGGCACAAGCCCTTGAAAATAAAGTTTGCAAGATCCCTTGTTTACAATTTATGATTCAGTGATGTAAACTAGTTGGTAGTGTTATGGTCAGTGTTTGTTTTAATTTAGAGATGTGTTAACCTTTTAAGTTGGGTTTTTTTTGAGGGGGGGAGGGGGTGGGGGAACAAGTTCTTAATGTAATTTTTTTATATGACCAAAGCAAAAGCAGTAAATGGATTTGAAATTATTACATACTTCTTTAAGTCAGCATTATACTTACTACCCGGTCTCTACCCACGATTACTTTGCAAAGTGAGAGCAGATGATAATTGGGGTAGTTTGCAGGCAGTAACAGCCCGCATTTTCTCACAGGAACCTTAGTAACAGTGTGACATAACGAAGGTAAAAGCAAATTGAATTAGAAAAACAGCAAACATTGTGTTTTATAACCCAAAATAAAATTCTTCAGCAGCAACTAGTCCTGTAATGTAATCCAATCTGTTTTAATACTGAGATTTTTCCAAGAAAGCAGGAAACAGTGAAGGGTAAGGCTTTCAAACCTCTGCTGTTTCGTTTACAGATCCCTTGTGTTAATTTAATGCTTCTAGGGAACTGGGGCTCTTTCTTTTTTCTCAGAATCCCTTCTCTAGGAAATACTGAGTGGTGTGGCGCTGAGAAGCAGTCATGGTTTACAACAGATAAGCCAAAGGACCTGGCTTCAAATTCCACACTTCTCTGAGAAAACAAAACACGCCAATGCGTGCTTCGCTCTAAAGCGGATGATTTCTTGCTAACAGGCTACAGAAAATTTACCTTAGAAGGAGCTTAGTAGGCAACCTTCAGGGCCTTCCACTCTCCTCCCCTTCTCCTGTCCCTCCAGTGCATGCACGGGCATCTAGCAGTTCTGTGCAGTCAGGTTTTTTAAGCATAAAAGATAAATATTTGCAGCTATTACTTTTGGAGCATTACCCTTAAAGTTTTACTGGCATAAAATTCACACTCATGCCGGTGTGGCCGTGCCAGCTGCAACCCCAGGAGATGCAATGCCTGCCCCTTCCCACACCCTGCCAGTGCATTTTCCCCATGCTTGAAGCACCCCCTTCCTCCTCCCAAACCAGAGACACCCACCCGGACAACTGGATTTTGTGACTAAAGCTGATTTTGTCTGGAAAAAAATCAGACGAGTTGCTTGCAGAAACCCAGCCTGGCTGATGTCAGCTGCGTGCTTGTTAGCAGCCGTGCTGCTGCAGCTTTAGGAGATGCCTGGGCAATTCATGCTTTGGCCTCTCGCTGTTTCTTTTCCTCATTTTGCTGGTTCAAAAAAAGGGTTCACAGTGTGATTTCTAAAATTACAACATCCCTGGCTTCTGGTGTTTTGTTGGCAGTGAGGATTTGGGGCGTAAGTTGCGGGCTTTGGGCAGAGGGAGCCGTGGGGTGCCCCATGGGGGGGTGTCAGTGAGCTGCCCACTGCCAGTCCCTGAGCAGCCCCTGCCGCCTGGCCCGCACATGCTGGGAGAAGAGCAGCCGCCATGAGCGAGCGGGATGAGACATTTGGAAGGGGACCATCACTGGGGACACGGCTGGAGACCCTCTCCTGGTCCTCGGAGGGGCAGGGTTGAACAAGATGCGTGGAGAAGATGGAATAAGGCACGCACAGCAGGAAGGAACAGCTGCCTGACCCCAGCTGCCTGTGCTGCCTGTCCTCCTGAAGACTGAGCGTGGCACATGGGGAAAACAAGGGAAATTGAGCCCAGGAAGGGGAGGAAGTTCATGTCTTTTTTTTTTTTTTTCTTCCCCTTCAAGATCTGAATCAGTAATTAAAACTTTGTGTTAATTTGCAATAAAGTTAATTAAGCAAAATTCCTAGAGTTGAGACTGTTTTGCCCACAAGGGGAAGGGAAAAGCAAATATTAACAGCATGCTTTATAACCAGCAGGCTCTTCTGTCTTTGGCTGTAGTTTGTCTGGCATGGGAGGAGATTTTCAAGAACTTTGTTCTTGTTGTGGTACAGAACATCCTGATAGACTGATAGTTTTCCTCTGGTCATTGATTTTTTTGTTGCCATGTAAAGGCAGGGAGAATATCAAAGGCTGAGCTGTATCCTCTCCCAGTCCCTGAATAGGCCAAAAGGATTTCAGATTCATGTGGTGGGGGCAGAGATTTGGCAGAAGAGCAGAGCATTGCCCTATATCATCTGTTTTTGGTCCCAGACCCACCCCTGGTGCCATACAGCTTGGGAAAGAAAATTTAGCAAACACTTGCAGGTGTGCCATCGAGAATCCTGCTGCCAAGCCAGGGCAAGTGCAACTCCCAGGGTCACGCTCATGGCTTAGGCTTATGGCTGTGAAGCTGGTAGTTTGTGGGATTGATGTCAGAGTGGGATGTTGTGGCACTCTAGAGATTTCCCAAGATCAAGGAAATATCTTGGGAGTCTTCTTCAGGGACAGCTGCTACTCCCATACAGGCAGAGAGAGACAAATCTCATGCTGCAGTAGATAAAGCACAGACCTGACTTTCTTCCTAAACCCTTTTTCCTGGGTTTTATATAGGAGGGAGAGCTCCATATCCATTTCATCAGCAGGTTCAGTTTACACTTGCAATGTGCATTAGGTGAGCTAATATTGAGGCATGCTGGGAGAGAAAAAGGAACAAGGACGTTCTGGTTTTAGAGGGTATTGACATGCTGAACACTGCACTGCTTTGACTTGTAGCAGTTTTAGAGCTTCTCATTTCATTTTCCTTTTGCAAACGTACTTGAATCCTTTAAAGAATTCTTGATAGTGTCAAAATGTTGGCCCTACCAATTATGGAAACAAACTTTGAAAATCAAATTGGCTACACTGTCAAAAATTTGCAAAATAAACTTCCTCTCCTGTTCCTGCCATTTCCAGATTTTTCTTTTGTTTTGTCATCCTGGTGTGTAAGCCTCTCAGGTTTGGCAGCGTTGTACAAAGTATCACCAATTTCTTCTAATCCATCTGTTGTCTCTTTGAAACTGCATATTGTGTGTGTATTTTTGTGTGATCAGACTTTGAGAAAATATGAACATAAAAATAATCTAAGGATGCCCATATGAAACCAGACCAAGGTCCATCAGCAGCCTATTTCTGATTAAGATCAGTAGCCCAGTGGCAAAGGGAAAGCTGCAAGAACAGAACCTGCCCATAGCAGTAGGTACCTGCCCTGCTCTTCCTGCAAGCTGGGGCTTGGAGGCTTCATGAGCTGCAGTTTGTATTTTTGGTGTTGCATAGCCCTTCATGGATTTTTCTCTCCCTTAATTTGAGAATGTGCTTGTTGAAATCTAGCACCTGAAGCCTGTGACAGATTTAACTTTTGACTTACTTTCCCATTCGGTTGCATTTGATGTACTGTTCCCTAAACACGGTTGGCTTATAGAATAGAATCATAGAATTGTTTAGGTTGGAAAAGACCTTTAAGATCATCAAGTCCGACTGTTGAGTTAGCACTGCCAAGTCCACCACTAAACCATGTCCCCAAGCACCACATTTACACCTCTTTTAAATACCTCCAGGGATGGTGACTCAGCCACTTCCCTGGGCAGCCTGTTCCAATGCTTGACAACCCATTCAGCAAAGAAATTTTTCCAAATACCCAATTTAAACCTCCCCTGGTGCAACTTGAGGCCATTTCCTCTTGTCCTATCACTTGTTACTTGGGAGAAGTAACAACCTCCTTGCAGGTACTTGTAGGGAGCGATAAGGTCTCCCATCAGCCTCCTTTTCTCCAGACGAAACAACCCCGGTTCCCTCAGCCACTCCGTATAAGACCTGTGCTTTAGACCCTTCACCAGGTTTGTTGCCCTTCTCTGGACACACTCCAGCACATCAATGTCCTTCTTGCAGTGAGGGGTCCAAAACTGAACACAGTATTCAAGGTATGGCCTCACCAGCATCAAATACAGGGGATGATCACCTCCCTACTCCCACTGGCCACACTATTTCTGGTACAAGCTGGGATGCTGTTGGCCTTCTTGGCCACCTGGGCACACTGCCCGCTGATATTCAGCCACCTGTCGACCAACACCCCCAGGTCCTTCTCTGCCAGGCAGCTTTCCAGCCACTCTTCCCCAAGGTGGTAGCGTTGCATGAGGTTGTTGTGACCAAAGTGCAGGACCCAGCACTTGGCCTTGTTAAACCTCATACAGTTGGCCTTAGCCCATCGATCCAGCCTCTCCAGGTCCCTCTCTAGAGCCTTGCTTCCGTCAAGCAGATCAACACTCCCACACAACTTGGTGTAATCTGCAGACTTACTGAGGGTGCACTTGATTCTCTCATCCTTATCATTGATAAAGATATTAACCAGAACTGTCCCCAGTACTGAGCCCTGGGGAACACCACTTGTGACTGGCTGCCAACTGGATTTAACTCCACTCACTGCAATGCTCTGGGCTCTGCCATCCAGCCAATTTTTTACCCAGCAAAGAGTACACCTGTCCAAGCCATAGGCAGCCTGTTTCTCCAGGAGAATGCTGTGGGAAATAGTGGCAAAAGCTTTACTAAACATCCACAGCCTTTCCCTCATCCCCTAAGTGCGTCACCTTGTCACAGAAGGAGGTCAGGTTAGTCAAGCAGGACCTGTCTTTCCTAAACCCATGCTGACTGGGCGTGATCACCTGGTTATCCTGTATGTGCCACGTGATGGCACTCAAGACGTTCTGCTCCATAACCTTCTTTGGCACCAAGGTCAGGCTGACTGGCCTGTAGTTCCCCGGATCCTCCTTCCAGCCCTTCTTGTAGATGGGTGTCACATTTGCTAACTTCCAGACAACTGGGATCTCCCCAGTTAGCTAGGACTGCTGATAAATGATAGAAAGTGGCTTGGTGAGCACTTCTGCCAGGTCCCTCGGTACCCTTGGGTGGATCCCATCCAGCCCCATTGACCTGTGTGTGTCTAAGTGGTGTGGCAGGTCACTAACCATTTCCCCTTGGATTATGGGGCTGCATTCTGCTCCCCATCCCTGCCTTCCAGCTCAGGGGGTTGGGTACCCAGGGAATAACTGGTCTTACTCTCAAAGAATGAGGCAAAGAAGGCATTAAGTACCTCAGCCTTTTCCTCATCCTTCGTCACTATGTTTCCCCCTGCATCCAATAAAGGATGGAGAGAAGGACTTGAAGGAGAGAAAGCAGTATATTCTCACTAAGGATGTAGCCTGTGGTGACCATGTAATAAAAACATCTACCTTCACACACAAAGGCAAGTTCCAGTTCTACAGAGATGCATGCTTTCTCTTTGGCTTTCCTCTGTCCTTCTTTTACCAGGGCTCTTCCTAGGCTCAGGAGACCAAAGTGAGCCTTTTTTGCTTTTAGGATTGGCTCTGCAAAGTCACGTAGTGAGACTGTTTTAGTCTGACAAATGCTTCTGATAAAGAATAATGGCACCCAAGTGCCTGAGGGTGTCAGTTTGGTGTTATTTATATAAAGCCTCGCACAAAGACTTGAAGCATTTCCTTTTGTCGGTATGTGATGCACGACAAACCAGCTTCACGCACGGAAGGGCAATGTCTGTGTGTCTATCTGTCTCCCCTGTATGAAATAGTCCCCAGCAGTGTTACTATGAGTGGCTGCCTTCTGGCTGGCGAAACTTTCAGCATTGATTATTTCTTTTCTGCGTAGGATTAATCTGTGCTGTTTGTGTAGTCGTTCAGCAGTAACGTGAAATAATATGTGCCGTGATGTGGAAGTTGCTTAACATGGGCGGTCTTCCAGACCTATCGAAACAGCCATTCCATCTACCCTGCCGCTTCATCTCTTTGCTGGATTTCTTGGCAGTCAGAAGGAAGATAATAAAACTGTGCTCTCTGCATACCAGACAGATAAAATTTGTCCTGCATCATATTAAGCGGTGCTTATTAATTTGTAGCTGCTGGGGTTTATTTTAAATGAAGATGAAGGTTTGTAGGTGTTTAATTCACAGGAGGTATAATAGGTATTCATGTTGCCCTATAGGTTGTAAGAATAACAATAATCAGCAAGAATATTAAGAAAGGCCTCCCATTACAAAATACGGATTAAAACAAATCAGCTTTTATGCAAATGTGGTAATTCTTGTTTTCACAAAAACTTCTTCAGACATGCAGTGGGGTTTTCTGCTTACACTGAAATCCTTGGGGTTTATCCCGTTTCCTTTTTTTACGTTGTTGAGAGGTACTGAGGTTGAATAAAACTAGTAGTATATTCTGTGAAGAGAAAAGATAGTAAAGATGAAGTTAAAAGGTACTTAATACATAACTTAAATATTAATGTTTGACCTTTGAACTTGAAGACTAGGGGTTATTAATATGAGTGTTTGTGACTGTGTGAAATGTGGTTATAATTGCATTGTGTTTCATTTACATGTAATTCATTTACAAGCCAAAGTTTTGATCTTTCAGGTTGGTATAGACCTGATATGGTTGATATGTCAACTCCTGCCGTGGTTGGGCTCCAGGTTGTTGCATGATTTTACTCGTAAAACTGCAGCCCGGTCATTTGCTGGAAGCTGGCACAGTGGGAATAAGCCAACAGAGCCAAAGTCGTCCTGCATGATCGGCTCGCTGGTCGCAGTAACGTGAGAAATGTAAAATGAGAACTGGCCTCCTTGTTCTCGGCAGTCACCGTCTCCAGGTGTAGAGGCCTCAATATGTAGGGCAAGGGAAAAAAAGATTATTATTTTACTTTTACAGCTAACAAATTAAGCAGCAGAATGAATAGTTTCCCCAAAGTTTATGGCAGATTCAGGAACTGAACTATTAAGTCCCAGTCCACTGTCCTAACCACAGATGGTTTTTCCTATCATCAATTAAATGAAATAATTTGAAAGCTTTCAAGGCCATTATTCAGTAATACCTCAGAGCTGACGGCTGGTCCGTCTTAACCTGTGGGTGTTTTAATGTCTGATATCTATTTTACTAAAAAATCTGCAGCAATTTAACTTCCGAGATTAAAGTTTCCTACTAGCTCACTTTTGAATTCTTCCACAGTCCCCAAAGAAGAGAGAAATTCCTGTTCCTTCTATAGACAATTGCTTGAAGTATTTCAAAACCATCAGTGTGTATGTTTTCTAGAAAACCTGGTAAAATAATTCTTTAAATTCCTGAAAGATTGCAACCCTATATTAGCTCTAAATGTCCTTTTTCCTATTGTTCTTGCTCCCTTGTAAATCCAGGGACTTACTTCTGCTCTGGAGATTAGGTGGCACAGAGATGAACGTGTTAAAAAAAGAGAAATTCTTTTGCGGTGCAGTTGTACATGTCTGAACATTAGATTCCAGTGGGCATGAAGAATAGGTATCAGACGGTTTGCACTGAATTTTCACTTGGAATCTGGAATTGGATTTGGGGAATTTTACCAAAATACATAACCCCAGAATGCATGAACTTTAAGCTGTTTCAATATTTCCTCATTTTTATAGTTATCACTGTTCCCCATGCATTTGCTGCAACTTATTTTAATGGCTTTCAGTGTGCTGGCTAGGATTCCAGGATACTTATTGTTTGTACATCATAAAAACACCATGCTGTCTTTCAACAGAAAGGTTTTCCTTTTAACAGTCCTTTTAAGTACATTTCATGAAGTAACAAAGGCAGCCATCAAAAACCAGCATTGAATAACTTCTGCCAAGTTTCAGTGAACAAATTTTTATTTAAATTAGGAATGGAAAAGATTTCCTGAACCTAGTGTTCATTCTCTTACTGTTCCAGGCAACCTCCTCCTGCTATGCCATTTGCAAAGTGATCAAAATCCCGTTAAGTTCTTTGTCTTCACTACTGTCATTAAAAATATGTTCCAAAACCTCAGCTGCGGTCAGGCCAGGAGCCACCTTCTAGCTTCAGCCTGAATTTCATTGTGTCCTGTTTATATTCACTTGTTCTTGAGCTAACATTGTCATTTTGCTTACTTCCTCTGCAATATATTTATAGAAACAAACCTCGTAGCCTACGTCTTCCACACCTAACCAAGCCAAGCTCCTCAGGTCCTCTTCTTGTCTAGGAGAAGCTTGTCTGTTCTCTTGACTACCTCAATAACCCTTCTCTGGCACCAGTTTGAGACCAGTCTCCTTCAGTATGGGTAATGAAAACCTTTGCTCAGTGCTCCAGGTGAGCTCTTGCTTCGGAGAACAGGAGCACTGCAGTGATCTTTATCGAGCAGAAGCACATCTGATACGCTTTAGCAGTGTCTTTGTCTTTTATGATTATATCACACTGTCTGTGTGATTTTATGGGTTTGTCGTCTTTGACATTTCCAGCTGATGATTTTCCAGTTTATAGCAGAAATTTTGCTTTCAATCCTTTTGTTCATGATCTTGCTCTTTCAGTTGCATTTCTATAGCAATGCTTCACGAGCTCAGATAGTTCTTCCTAACTGGTATCTCCTCAGGCCAGGTGGTTTCTTTTAGTTTATCAAACTTGTCCCTTTGAAGTCCTGAACTTTTATTACAGGCATTTTGCTTATCTCTCTGTTTAGTTTAAACAAAAGCAAATAGTGGTCTCACAATTAATGATTATTTTCTTAATCCAATTGTATTACTCTCTGTATTACTATCTTTGCTACTCCCAAAATCAACCCTAAAAATAACCACAGACCCTCTTGTTTAACGACTGTTTGGTAAAGAAATACATAGGATCTCACATCCAGAAATAACGGGGCCCTTGCTGTTGCTAGATCCATTTGTTCTGCTATCTGTATCTCATAATTTAAAATGTTGTTTTCTACTAGGAATTGTGTCTTTTGAGTGTCAGGTAAAAATTTTGGGGGGGAGAAATGGAAGAAATCTGCTGCAAAGGAACTGAGAGTCTCCTGCAGACTGTCTTGTAAATGGATTTTGTATTATCACATTGCCATTGATATTATTCGTGTTCAATTCTTGTCCATCATTTTTACTTCCGTTTTTACCTTTCCCAAACATAGTCGTGTTCTAGTCCTGATTGCATTTTCTGTTATTCCTGCAACATATTGCTTCACATTTTGCACCCGCAATTAAAATTCCACTTTTTCTTTTCTGGTTCGTGGCCTAAGTATTAGTACACAAACATTTTACTTGTTTCTCACTAACCACATCCATTTCCCTTACTGGATTAGGCATAATCCTGTGTTTCCTCCCAATTACTGCACTCTGCAGTATTGAATCTGTTTTCTTTCTCATTTTTTACTCACTGACATTTTTTTGCCCATTGCCATATCTTTTAAGTGCAAGATTTTTCAGAATCTTCTTTAAACTCCATATACTATATCCATTTGATACACCACTCCTATTTGTAGATCCAGTCAGATGACAGGTTATCAGCTGTCCTTAGGGAGAGTCTCCCACCTTGTGTATCATCTTCCTCTGCCCGGTGTTCATCTGAATCTGACTCCTTTCTCTTCCATCCTTTCTGCTGTCAGTGGAGCGTCCTGCTTGCTGTGTTAGCTGCAGCCTCCAGTACAATGTCAGGATCCAGTCCCTCGATGTTTCTGTTCTTCTTGTCCCTTCTTGTAATGCTGTTTTCCTCATGCTCCCTTTCTCTCCACTGCTTGTAAGTCTCATTCTCTGCTTACACAATCGCCCGTATCTAGAGGATTTTTGTTTTGTTTTATTTTCGCAAACCTGTGCCAAGTCCCCGCGGCAGTATTGAGTTGTACTGGTTGTCTCCCTGCGTAAAAAAGCATCTGTCAAATACCTTGTCAAGGATGTGGGACACCTCACTTTCTATATCCAGTCATCTCTGTTGTCTTTGTAGTTATTTGAGTCTGCCCCACTTCTGCCGTAGTCACCGTCATTGTTTTCTCATCCTTGCCCTGGACTTGTAACAACAAAACCGATGAGAAAACCCTTCCCCTTCCAAGCTCCTGAACAGCCTGCCCTCTTTCCTGCTCTCTGCTGCTGGCTCCAAGGCTGCTGGATTGGGTCCACGGTTACTGGCTTCTTTCTCGAGAAAATACATACCATAATCAGTTGGTGAATTGCTTAATAGAAGGACTTAAGGAGTTGCACACCACGTAGTAGAAGTTGATGAATTTAATCTTGCTTGTTATTGTATTAAAGGAACATCTGACTACAATGTGTACCAAAAAAACCCAGCATAGCAGCATTGCAGGAAAGCATTTTAACATTTCACTGTATGTATTAACAGAGATACTTTAAAGATGTAATTTCAAAGAATGTCTTCTTTTCCTGAAAAATGAAGATGCTCCTATAAGTTAACTTTTTCTGGTTGAAGCTGTCGAAAAGTCTAAGTAATAGATGAAAGCAGCATATTTCTTTAATATGGCTGATTCTAATAAGATAAATTCTCATTGTATGTTTGAGCCAGGAAAAAAGTACAGGCAATGTTCAGAATAATTTCTTATCATTCATATAAATCTTTTACAGTAATTGGTAAATTATTCAAGCTTTTTGTTGGTGGACTCATAGTCAGAGCTTTACATTGTTACTCTTTCTCAAGACTGAGGAATTTTTTTTTCTATAGAACAGCATAGTTTAAAGCTCTTGAAAAATTTGTGGATGATCTTTCCTCTCAAAAAAACCATCTATGTTAAAACCATATTAAAATATAGAATATTGATGAATTATTTGTCTGATAGTTGAATAAGGGACCAAAATTTCTGTTACAATTGCAGGTGTTTCCTGCAGCTGAGTATGAAATTAAGTAAATTTTAATTAAGTTACAGTTGCTATTTGTAGAGCTTTTGCTGTTCCTTTTTTTTTTTCTCAGTTACTCTTACTGTTTTCCAGGAATTCTGGAACTAAGAAATGTTCTACTTAGAATTTGAAAACATAAAGCCTTCAATTCAGTGAGTTTGTTTTTAAGTTTGGAAAAGCAGTGAAATAGAGGTTTCTAATTTGTTACTCTATGTGCTATCTTGTAAACTTGTTTAATATAATTTAGTTGCACTTCATGGAGTAAAAAACCACAAACAGTAATTGCAGATACATTTTTGCTACATTAAACAAACAAACATTGCCCTCTGAAAGAGAGATTTTAATAACAAAACAAAAAAAGGAAGGAAGGGGTAAGTAACTAAATAATAAAAATTGAATTTTTTAAAATACAGAAGTTATGTAATAATTCTCCTCTGCACTTGAATTAAACATATCTGCTTTTTATTCTCACTGGCTTCTGTGAAAGTAGGAAGTTCCTTCTTTCCTATAATTTTCCTACTAATTTGTTTTTCACATTAAACATGACAAAACTTGACCTTTCTCCCATTTTATTCTTTTCCTATTCCAGCTGTTTCCTTAGAAGTATTCTATCTTTAGTCCTTTTCTGCATTTTTCATATTTTCTCCACCCTCATCCTTCTTTTCTCAGGGCCCAAGTCCAGTGATGCTCAGTATTCAGAGGAAACCACCGCAGTGTTTTCCTTAGGCTTGCAGCTCCCATCTTGTTCTTAGTGAGCAAGAGTAGAAAACATCCCTCCCTCAGTCATCAGCACTGGAGACTGCAAGCAGAAATCTGTTACTAATGCCTACTATTTAAAAAATTATTTTAAATAAAAAAAAGTGGAGAGGGAAGGAAGCACTAGGCTAGGAAATATGAAACACAAGAAGGTATCGTATCAGCAGAATTCAAGCTTGGTTTTGGGAACTGAAATTCACTTGCCCTGTTGTCTCAGATGTGTCTCTCAGCCACCAGACCTATCTTGTTGGGTTTTAATACCCAGCGTAGCTCTCCTCCTTCTCTTTTCAGGATCACGATAATCACTCCTGGGAAAAGATGAAATAAGTAGCCTATGAAGTTAAATGCAATTTAAGGTAAACAGACCAGTTCCTACATGATGTAAAATGATATAGCTCCGCTAATCCTGCTTGGGATTACAACAGTTTTTGCCATCCAAGAGAAGTGAATAATGTCTTTGGTGAAAGACTCTGAGCTCAGCTTAATTGAGTTGTCAATCAAGAGTACAAGTGCTCTCCCAGTAGTCAGTGCACGGCGACAAATACTTCATTTATCACAGCCCAGGTTTATTTTATGAGTAAGAATTACTGATGTGTGCAAAGAGGATCTTTTCCAACAGTCTGTAAGGGGAAAACAGGTCTGAAATGAACAACAAGGAGTAGAGAAATTGGTTCTTCCACAGCTCTGCAGAGGCTGAACCTTTCCCTTCACACTAGGCCTGGGTCTCGGCAGCTTCTCCTCCGGCAGACACAGGCTGCTCATTTGAGCCCCTAACTTGCCTCCCTAAAATGGCCCTCAAAAAGCTAAGACTTGCTGTCTCCCAAAGCCATACCTCCCAACTGCTTGTCCTGGCGTGCATCCGGGGATACATTCCTCACTTCTCCCATTTGAGGGCCAATACTATAGCACATACTGGCTGCATGCGGTTAGCCATCAGATCGTAAGCAAGCAGTGCATACTACCTGCATTTCTTTGAGGTTCTGCAGCATACCTTTAGAACCAGATACATGATTACCCATTTCAGAATTTAATGCTGCTCTTTTAGATTGATGGGCCAAATAATTGATCTTAACTGCCGTATTGAATATAGCCTTGCTTTTCTTTTTCTTCATTTGCACTTTCCTGGGTAAAAGCTTTTCCTCCTCTCCAGCTAAGTTTCTTCAGTAGATTCTAATGATACAGGCAATTGCCTTTCCGATAGCTGGTGTTTGCCTTATCTTGATCATAGTAAATTAAATTATAGTTTTCTCAGCACTGATATGCATGTTTTTGCTTGACATGTTGGCAGCTGTAGTTGTGTGTAGAGGCTGGCTTTAGTCCACTCTGTAGCAGTTACAGGTGACAGGAGTAACATCCTTTTTCTCACTTCATTGTAACAGGTAACGAGTAAAGCTCTGTATTTGCAAGGCATTTCTTCTTTCTAATTTGCCTTTTTTTAAAGTTAGAAATTTTCTAAACTTGCAGTTTTCTCCCTGCTGGCCTTTAAGGGCAGATTTACTTATAATGCTGATATCAATGTGTTTTTTGCTTTTCCCTTCAGGTTCCCTTTGAGTATTAAACTTCTACTAGCTAAGATTAATTATTTAAACCTTAGGAGTTTTCTCACATATCATGATTCTGTTGGTCAGAAGTCTCTGGCTAGCTGAAATGCATAAAAATAACAAGAAAAAACCAAAGAAGATCTCTCCATAAAATGTCTCTGTGCTTGTGCTGCTGGAAGCAGGCATTGAAATTGGGTGTGGTAAATGCCTATGCTGTCTTGGAGAGTAATTTTTCATTTGAATGACTTATGGATAGATAACTGAAAATAAAAAAGGCGAGTGTATGCCCCACCAACAAAATGTGTTTAAAATGTGATGTAATCTGCAAAACACCTTTCAGGGGAGGGGCATGCTGGATCTTTGAAGATGTATCACTCCTAAGCACCTCATACAGGACTTGGTGCTGGCCGCCATCACCACAGCCCTGCTGGACTCGCACATCTGTCAGGAGAAAGCAGAGAATCGCTACCCTTATGATGTCCCTGTGCAGACAGTGCCTCTGCTGGCACCTACTAGGTCTCTCTCAAGCTTGTCATCCCCTTCTCCCCTTGGAGCCTTCTTTTTCTTGGAACACACCACAGCTTTTTCTCCCATTCAGCAATGGTGACCACATAGGTGGATAAGGTAAACCATTGAAAATCTCATAACCCAGAGATGCCCAGTGATTTCTCATGCTGCCAACCCTCTGAATGGCCACCACCCCCAAAGGCTCTGCCAGCAAGTTCATCTGCCAGTCCCTTCAGCTAGTGGGCCTGTGGGGAAGAGGGACCTCTTTCCTACAGGAGAGACTCTGATTCAAGGCTGTATAGCGTGGCTCATGTTGCGCCCTAAAACAGCATTGAGAAACCACCTTCCTCCTCCTTTGTCTTTGCCTTGTAGGTAATGTGAATTGCATGATATAGGAGAATGATGAATCTGGCGTTAGGGCTGTGGTGGCTTCTGCTGGACAGTGAGAACTGTGCTGGATGCTGCTCACTCAGCAGAACGGTCTCCCTCCCCGCTCTTGGTGATATGGTGTATCCCCAACCCCACCCGGGTACACAGCATGGAGCATAGAGAAAAGATGCTAATTCCCTAGAGGGGAAGACGGTGATATGATGGAGATATATATATTTTTTTCAGTGCCTTCCTTAGAGAGCTCTCTCCATTTTCCCCCAGTCATGACTGTCTTTGTTATTTCCCTCTTTAGAAACCTCAAGCTACTCAAGCTTCCACTCCCTGGTTTCCAAACCCTCAGTTCCTTTTCTTAGACCTTCTCTGGGCCTTGAGTGTGGCCAAGGCCTCTGTCCTCACCCATCCCCATTTCGGGCTGCTCCCAAAAGCGTCCACTTCACTTTGCAGCATGCACAGATGCTGTCACAGTCTGGTGCATCTGTTTGCTCTTCCTTCCCATTGCTGTCTGGAATGAGCTAACTGTTCTGCTCATAAATATTATGTACGTGCTTAGGGCTCTTCGCAGGCTTCAGGAAGAAACCTGAATTATCTCAGTGCTTGAAGCAATCTGCAAAAGAAAAATCTGTTTCTTGTCCTCTGAATGAGGAATAGCCACTTTTCTGAAAAGAAGCTTCCCAGAGCTTCCTTGCGCATAATAAAAAATCAGCTCTCCTTTTTTCTGCTTAGCTGGAAGGCGGGCCTGGATGGTTGAGGAAAGATGTGGTCACAATCCTACATAATCCTTTCCAGCTCTTTTGAAGGAAGATCTTTGTCTTTACTTTTTCTCTCTCCTGCTGTTACCGTGCCTACCACTCAGTGTCTCATCTGGGTTTGGCTTTGCTCTGCGACTTTTCCCTCTGAATCTTCCTACTCTCACATACCAGCTGCCTACCCTCCCATCCAAGCAGCTTTTCACACCGTATAATGTTTTGCTGTTCTCCTTTCCCAGCGATGCAGCACGGTGGCTTGCCAAGCTGGGACACACCTCTGTCTGACAGGGAATGTGGAATATACTGGGGCTGGCCAGCACGGTTTACCCTGTGGTGTGCTTCAGGGAGCAGGGCAAAGGGAGTACCTGGGAAGAAGTGACTGGTACAGGGGTGAGGAAGTCTTCAGTTGTTTGGGGAAGATGAAGGAGGAGGGCGGACAACACAGCAAGCAGGAGAAGTGGGAGCACGTGATAACTAGTGGCCAGTGCAGCATCAGCCTTTTGTCATGGAGGCTGCCAGCCTACCCTCCTCTAGCTGTGGTCAGTTCTGGGTGCCTGCCTCCTGCCAGCCCTGTCCAGTCACTGCTAGCTGCCCTCCTGGTGGTTCTCCTTGCAAGAGCAGCCTCTTCCTCATAAGGCACAGTCTGCAGTTCCCCATCTCTCCTTTCCGTATTTCTCCTGGGGTCAGCAGTTCTCCAGCTGGCTGAGCAAGGCAGGAGAGGGCATAAGGAATGCATCCCAGGAGAGCAGAGAGGAAAAGATGTTGAAGATCTGCTGCTGTAGCTCACTCCTCCTCATTAGTAAGAGTGGTGTGACAGTGAGGTGCTTCTACTTGGTGGCATGTGTATCTGGGACCTCTGCCAGAACGTCCATTTGGTGTGAGCTTTGCTTGGTGGAGTGATACAAATAGCAGAGGGGCTCGCAGAAACCAGGGACTGTCAGCTGTGGTGCTGCTTTGCTTTTTATTTTGATTATACTGTTAGGCTTTTGAAGTGACTTGAAGTACTTTTTGTCTGTAGTAAATCAGAGCTTTCTAAAGCCAGCATTAGTAAAGAAATCCTTGAAACTTAGGTGCAGTCATTGAGGTTAGAGAGACTAGAGCAGGTGGCTTGAGTGTTCAGAGCATCCCTCCCATTCCTGTTATTCTCTTCTCCCTGAGGTTTGTTTGCTAGTTTTAATAGAATCTGTGTATCAAGGCCAAAATACTGAATATCTCTTTTTCCTGTCTGAACTGGGGTTTGCTTTTACCAGAGTATAAGGGAAACTGGAGGCCCCTTGGGGCCCTTTGATGCCTGTGGAAGGTGGGGAAGGCTGATCAGTCCTTTCTTTAGAAAATTTACAAGCATTTGATAAGGACGTGAGCTACACATTTGAATTTGTGTGTTAAATAGTACAGCTAATCTTGGGGCTGTCATTTTTTTATGTGAAGGAGAGAAAACAAGCAAGGGAGAAGCTGATTCCTCCTATCTTTCTTTTGTTCAAGGTAATAATAAAAGAGAGCTCTCCAAGTGTGGTTCAAGATAATAATAAAAAAGAGCTCTGAGTGTGTTTAGGGTTTATTTGTTCACCAGCCCCATAGGAAGTGGTATTTTCTGTGCAGCATAAAAACACACAGCTCTCAGGTATGTCTCTCAGAGTTACAAGAAAAGCAACATGCACATCCTAAACAACCCAACAAACCCAAAACATCCAACTCTCCAAAACGAACTGTAGCCAGAGTGGGACTCTCTAGCAACACAACTACCAATTCTGAAATTTTCTGTCCCCAAATTACCATTTTATTTTCCCCTCAGAATATCTAAATTAAAATGAGGACAAGTTGCTGGGCTGATTTATTAGTGAGCAATGGTGTAAGTAGTTAGAACTCTGCTGTCCTTCTTCCCGCAGTCCTATTGACCTTAAGGGCCAATTTTGTGTTAAAGCACAATGGAGATCAGAGTATCTTACGTTTGTGATCCCCTGGTGCCCTGTTTTTGCTAAAATGTCCCTATAATGAATGAAACTACTTGTACTTCCATTATGGCCTGTTATACGTCGTACATGTATGGCCTTTTCTACCCATCATAGGACTATGGTGCACATCAGCAGATATCTCAGGATGATTTGCATTTTAAGGCATGTATGTGTGTGTTTAAGAATGACCTCAGTTTCCTGGTAGCAAAGCTATTTTGCCATTTTGGACATGTCCAGGAACCTCAGTGTCTTCTTCTAATGACTTGTGTTTGGGAGTTTGAAATGGAAATAATTTCTTACCAGGTTTGTGAACATAGACCAAACTGATTGTGAATTGGTATCTGTGGCATAGAAACTCTGTAAGTAAATTAGATACAACTTCAAGGGCTAATGGGTATATCCTCGTTAGTAGGGACAATTAGTGAAAAGCCAGCAAGGGATACAGCTGCATTTGAGTTAGTCTGGCTTGTTTGGCTGATTTTATTGCTCTAAACGTTGTCCATATGCTGAGCAGAATTCAAGGGACTTCCTTGTTTCGTACTCTGGCCCTTATTCAATGGAGTTTTTAATCACAAGCCTAGCTTCAAGCATATGTGTAGTCCCACTCACTGTGGGTGTTGACAAAGCCATCTCCAAGAGTTCATTTGCTGAGTTCTCTAAATATATGTTGTATTTTCTGCTAGCATAAGAAGTGATATTTGACCATTCATCCTGTATTATTTTCCTTTTCCTGCTTTTTCACCCCCAAAGCACATTAGGTTCTTTCCGACTGGAAGGATTTCATTCCTCTTAACAGTGTGGTTGAGGCACGGAAAAATCAATGTTTATCAAAAAGGCCAAAATTACAAAATTCTACAGAGTGTGGAAGTTTCAAAATACATTCGTTTGCAGTGAGGAGCAAGTGACTTCTCAGAGTGGCAGAACGATAACCCTAATGAAAAGAATTTCTACTTTCACATGCACAGTCACAGCATCACAGAATGGTTAAGGGTGACAGGGACCCCTGGAAATCATCTAGTCCAACCCTCTTGCTGAGAGCAGGATCAGCCAGGGAAGGTTGCTCAGGACTGTGACCCATCGACCCATCAGATTTTCAGCATCTCCAAGGATGGAGACTCTGCAACCTCTCTGAGCAACCTGGTCCAGTGTTGGATCGCTCTCTCAGTAAAAAATTTTCATGTGATTAAGTTGAGTTTCCTGAATTTGCACCCATCCTGTCGCTGCGCACCACTGAGAAGAGCCTGGCTCCATTTTTTTTCACTTCCCCCCATCAGGTATTTACACACATGGATAGCATCCCCTGAGCTTCCCTTCTCCAGGCTGAACACTCCCAGCTCTCTCAGCCTCTCCTTATATGTCAGAAAAGGCTCCGAGCCCTTTGCTCACCTTCCTGGCCCTTTGGTGGACTCACTCCAGTAAGGCCGTATCTTGTGGTGGAAATGCAGCACTGGACCCAGCCCTCCAGCTGTGTCTCAGCAGGGCTGAGGAGAGGGGAGGGATCACCTCCCTCGACCTGCTGGCGATGCTCTGCCTGATGCAGCCCTGGAGGCTGTTGGCCTGCTTTGCCACAGGGCACGTTGCTGGCTCATGGTGGGCTCGTCTCCCAGGTCCTTCTCCGGGGAGCTGCTTCCCCGCCTGTGCCGGTGCCTGGGGTTATTCCTGCCCAGGCGCAGGATGTGGCTCTTCCCGTTGCTGAGCTGCACGAGGTTTGTGTTGGCCCAATCCTCCAGACTGTCCAGGTCCCTCTGGGTGGCAGCAAGACCCTCTGGTGTATCAGATGCTGCTCCCAGTTTTGCATCATCTGCAGACTTGCTGAGGTTGCTCACTATCCCATTGTCCAGATCATTGATGAAGAGGTTCAATAATCTCTTGGCCCCAGTATCTTCTGCTGGGGCACACTGCTAGTGACTTGCCTCTAGCTGGACTTTGTGCCACTAACCACAACCCTTGAAGCCCAAGAGTTTGTTCCATTTTCAGTCTACCTCACTGTCTGGTTAACTAGACCAAACCACATTGCTTGTCTGCTAGGACGTTATGGGAGACAGTATCAAAGACGTTACTGAAGTTGAGATATACAACATCCGCTGCTCTCCTCTCATCACCAAGCAGTCATCTCATCTCAGAAGGCTATCAGGTTGGGCTATCAGGTTGCCATGAAAGAATGGAGGATAAAAAGCAGCAGCTAAAACCACTGTTGCATCACTTTCTCAGACAGTGAATTTGCTAGCTGGCAGATCAAATCTCAATAGATTGTGAAAGTCAGTGCAATTTTAAGCCTGAAGCTGGCTCCTTTTAAGATGGAAAAATGTATTTTAATTTAATTTAAAAAATAATTAGTAAAACTTTTCAAGCTGTTTTTTTTTCATTCTAGTTGCAAAAAACCCACATAAAATCAGGGCAAAAAATTATTCTTGAACTTTGGATCAGGAGGTTAGCAATAATAATTTATGAGCTCTTTAGGCATTAGAGGGAAGAAGGCCACATAACACTGCAATATTACAGCTTTTCAAATGTGACTAGATTTTCTCATGCTGTAAACTAAATCAGAGTGAAATCTGGAGTTTGCCATTCTGTGTACTGTTTTGCTATCCTGATTGGGGTAGGTTTTTTTTTCTCTTGTTGCAGTTTAACTTTTTAACTTCTGTGCTAGTTAATCAATTATAAGTGTTCAATACTATACTAGATTTACAGGGAGTAACTTTGGCTCACTGCCTGCATAAGCAGTGCTTTTTCTTTTTCTTTCTTTTTTTTTTTTTAAGTTTTAATATGTTGCAATTCTGTGGCCACTGTTGAGTCATGCTGTGTAACTAGGCCAAGCAGGGATGTCTTGCCTATTTCTGTCTTTCTAAGGATATTTCTAACATTTGGCTCTAATTAAGAGAATGAAGAAATGAGGGAAAACAAGATATTTTTTTACACAACCTCCAATTACTGAAGGAGAGAGTTAAACTTAACAGTTCAAGTTCTTTTGTTAAAATGAAGCTAGAGCGTTGGTCATTTGTAATGTGTAAGTACTTTCTTGGGGGGAAAACAGTTGATGCTATAATCAGGGGTTACTAGAAGGTCACTTTAACAGGAGCAGAAGGCATAACAGGAGTAAGTGGCTGGAAGCTGAGGCCAAAAAAATACAAATTAGATGCAGGATTCATATTTTTAATAAGAGAGATGGCTACCTTTTGGAGGAAACTGTTGGTTGACAAGTTAAATATTTCTTTTTAGTAAAGACTAAAAGATTTTCTGTAAGATGCACCTGTAGCCAAACATACATTTGTCCTGTGTTCAAACACAGTTGAACCTAGTGCAAGAGCAACAAAATGAAATAAAATGGCTTGTGATAATGCAAAAGGTTAGATGAGACTGAGCGGGTTCAACATCTAATTCTAGATCATACATGGCCCCTCATCCAGCCTGCCACTCTTCGTTGCTGTAGCGCTCATCCTTCATGCGATGGGGTGAAAGGTAGCATGCCTCTGCAAAGATTTTGGCTAATTGCAACTTGTTCTAAGACACATAACTGTCCAGCCTGTAGACCACTTTGAGTCTGGTGGTGGTAACCTCGCCCCAGGTCCCTCTGTCTGAGGACAGCCAAGAGCATGCGGGACCCTAGCTGTACCACTGCAAAATCACTCCAGCACTGGCCCTTGAAGTTCAGCTAGTGTCACACTTGTATAATGTCTGCTTGAAGTCTGGGATTAGATATGCAGAAAACACTGAAGAGGGCAGATGTGGATACAATTGTTTAGAAAGACAAGGTGATCCACCCACAGTCAAAATTCAAAGACTGGAAAATCTGGGAGAAACTCATAGCAACTGCCCAAGGAAAGTTCTTGTCACCGGCATAGTGTAACCACACGGAAATGGACCTGCAGAATCCCATAAATCCCCTTAAGAGACAGAAAACGCTCCTGAGATTAAGACCTAGGAAGGAAACATAGAAGATAAGGATCCTGTCAATGCAATTTTAAGGCTGGGGTTGTCAGGGGAAGCAAGGAGTTATAAGGTACTGTTTAGCCTGGCATCCCACATTATAGCTCACATATTCTGCACAGTAATTCTTCCGTGAACCTCATAACTTCTGTTGAATTCAGTCAGACTTTTTTTGAGAAATAGATGGAAGGCAAGGATGGGCAAGAAGCAAAAGTACTGTAGCTCAACATGTCCATTTATAAAATGGAGAAAACATTTGGCTAATTCACAAAGGCATAGCTGTGTGGATAGGGTACCCTCTGATCCTCACATAGAATGTACAACAAATACGACGTGTTGTTTTTATCTTATGATCCTGGGCGTGTGTAAAGCCTTGAAGATGAGTCAGTTATGAATTAATAATGTGTGGAGCAATTAAACCCATATAATTTAGTGACATTATCTTCTTATGACAGCAGAGAGTACACTGAGACTCCTGTAGCTAGGTCATAGTTCTGTCACCACTTGTGATATTCCCACTGAAATCACTGTGGCAGTGATAGTGTTTGTCATCATGCTGAATTGTGTCCATAGTCCCATGAATCAGAAATAACAGAGTGTTGTGAACCAAGTCTGAGACTTCCAAAAGCATGTCAGTTCATCGGGGTTCAGCTCCACTGAACTCCCCTAGTCTTCTGTAGAAATCTCAGGCATTAATTTCCAAGCAAATTACCTACTGTTATCTGACCCACCTAAAGAAACTCCACCTATGAGGAAAGTTGTTTATTCAAATAACTGGCCTAAAAATTAAAACAGCATTTATAACGCCTTTCAGAAATTGGTCAATTATAATTCCTCGGAACTTGTGTTCAGAACCACAGGAACAGCTCTGATCCGTCTGCATAGGGCTGGGAAGATGATAGGAAGTAATACATTGTTGGGAAATTGGTATTTGCTGTGAGATTTATTTTTTGACTGTGAAACATTACTTTAAGTGGTGTGGTTTTGTTGTTATTTTTATTATATGCCTTTTTTTATGGGCTTAGGGACTAACCAGGGACCATTATGCAAATGCAAAGTGTCATCTTCATTTTGCAGATGGTTCCTGGTCTAAGTCATAATTGACATAAATTGTCATAACACAGAATAAATAATTTGATATTTAAAGGAAAGTTATTAGTTTGTGTAAGCAGAAAATTTATTTGTTACTAAAATCAAAGAGGTACTTTTAAAATACATTACCCTATCAGTGCTTTGAGATCACTTTCATACTTATATTTTGGTCATCTTGTTCTGTTGAGATAAAGAGGTAGAGTCGCCATTTTGGAGGAAGCTCCACATACCTGGCCTTT
This sequence comes from Phalacrocorax carbo, assembly GCF_963921805.1. NCBI lineage: Eukaryota > Metazoa > Chordata > Aves > Suliformes > Phalacrocoracidae > Phalacrocorax > Phalacrocorax carbo. The sequence continues at coordinate 50,516,972 of NC_087513.1, forward strand.
TATAAACTGTATAAATCAAACTGTCAGATTTTATTTTTATTATTTGAACCCTGCTTTTATTCCATTTACCCTGCTTTTGAATTTTGAATATATCAGTGTCACAATGACCTTACAAATATTTTATCCAAACTTTTTATTTCATAATGTCATACCCAAATACTCTCATTATCCTATATCACATAGTCTTCCCCACCTTCTCAATACGTTCCAAGCTGCCCAATTAGCACATCATACATTTCATTGCCTCTTACCTAATTAGCTTCATTGCCTCTCACCTAATTGCCTCTTACCTTCTTCTCAGTTATGGAAAAAGAAATGATTTGTCTTTTAGGCCAGCCAACAGAGATCATAATCTTCTGGGCCTCTCAGAAATCCCAACCTTTATTTACACCACTGCAATTACTTAGCAAAGAAACAAACCAACCACCATGGTCCACAGCACATTATAATGTTATATTTGTGAGCAAGATGGTAGGTACTGAACTCAGCACCTCCATCCTCTGAGCACTACTGAGGGTTTGCAGGCAGCATAGCAATGGAAAATTTTGGAGAGGGAGCTGAAAGATTATCTGAAGCAAACGACAGATTTTCTCTCAAGGTTAGCCAGCTCCTTGAGGAATGGATACTGTCTGTTAGAAGATGCTGACACAGCCTGTTAATAGAGACACCAATTTCTAGATGTTCTGCAAGCCTTCTTATAATTACCCCAGATATTCAGATGATCCAGACTTGGATCTCTGTATTGGTTTGTTTGTTGTGTCACAGTGCCTAATATCACATCATAGCCTGGTAGGGGTATTTAGCACTAGCCTGGAGTACCATGACAGATGAGGCAAAATGGCAAGATCTTTCTGCTAGAGTTTAAGATGAAACTCTGAAGCAGTTGATGGGAAGTTTGGTTTTTTTATGGCCCTGTTTTTAAGCATTTCTCTTTGTTAGAGAGGCCTGAAAAAGCTGTGGACTGGCTCACAAAAAGAGCCTACCTAGCACAGTGTTGCTTTTCTGAAAAAGGGCTGGTAGGAGATACTGATGGAGAAGTATAGGACCTGAATGAGTCCAAAGGCTGCATTTGGATCACTGTCTTTTGTAGTCACTGGAGACTTATCCTCTGGAGACTTATCTAAACTGTTTTGAACCCAGTTTTACTTCAGCCTCCAGAACATCCTGTGTCTATGAGTTTGGCAAATTACAGAGTGAGGAAAAAAAGCTAATTTTTTCCTTACTGTTTTTTTAGTTATAAGCAGCCTGTTAAGGTATGTATGGTAAGCACCTGTGCTCAAGGGTGGCTTGCATCTGTCTTTCTGTTCCTTTGTTTTCAGTGAGTGTTGCTGACACAGTGACAGGTACTAAATATAAAAAATTATTACCAAATGGGAAGTATGAGAACAAATAATCTTTTCAAGAAGATTATATATTCTCTGCACAGATGGTGGCTTTTTAGTGTTCACAGACTCAGTTTCAAATAAGATAAGAACATATTTTTTTTATGATCTTTTGAAACTTACTGTAGCCCACAAAGCAGTTCGTGATATTGCTGATGTGAAAACACTCCTTTTTTCATAGGTGATGCAATCTCTTGTTGTTCTGTGGTGGCATGAGGTTGGAATAGACTCTTTTAGTGGTTAATGGCTCATACTCAACCTGGAGGCCTGTGACAAGTGGAGTAGCACTGTGCTGGGACATGCCCTGTTTAACATCAGTGACCTGAGGGAGGTGACCAAGTGCCATTCACCAGGTTTACAGGTGACATCGAACTGGGGCAACCAGTCAGTATGCTAAAGCACACGGTTGCCATTCAGAGGGACCTGGGCGGACTGGAGAAACAGGCCAAGAGGAACCTTAGGAAATTCAGTAGGGCAAGTGTGAAGTCCTGCACCTGGGAAAGAAGCAATACAGGTTGGGGACTGACTGTGGGGAGCAGCTGTGTTGAAAGGGAACGTAGGGATGTGATAGACAGCAAGCAAACATGAGCCAGCGCTGTGCCGTGGCAGCAAAGAGGGCTGACAGCATCCTGGGCTCTTTTAAGAGCAGCGGATCCAGTAGACTGATGGAAGTGATTATCTCCCTCAGCACTCATGAGAGCACATCTAGACACTGCAGCTAGTTTTGGCACCCTGAGTACAGGAAAGATATTGATAATCTGGAATAAGTTCAGTGAAGGCCCGCTGAGATGGCTGGGGGCAGGAGCATGTGATGTCTGAGGAGAGGCTGAGGGACCAGGGCTGGTTCAGCCTGGAGAAAAGATGACTTCGGAGGGACCCGATAGCTACCCCTCACTGCTTATATGGGAGTAATCGAGGAGAGGGAACCAGGCTGTTCACAGGAATGCACAGTGGTAGGGGTAAGAGTCAACAGGCATAAGCTGAAACAAGAAGGGTTCAGACTGGATGTAGGGAGAAGCTTTTTCTCCACCAGGACAGTCAAGCAGTAGTTGCCCAGGGAGGTTGTGCAGTCTCCATCCTCAGAGGTTTTCAAGACTCACCTCGATAAAGCCCTGATCCCTGATCTGATCTCACAGCTGATCTTGCTTTGAGCAGGAGGTTGGACTGGAGATTTTCTGAGGTCCCTTCCAGTCTAAATTATTCTATCATCATAGGATCCTTCAGTTTTGCCAAGATTTCACTGAGGGTGCATTTGTATATGCCAGTCAGTGGCAGCTTGGTGTGTGTTAAGGGCAGTTAGCATCAGCAGTATGTGGATTGCATAAAGATAGGTTTGGTGCATAACGTGTGCTCCTTTAGATGGTAGAGGCCACATTGTTTTTTCTTGAAGTATGTGGTAGTGTCCCATCCTGCATTATGTGTGTGTCAGCTTGGGAAAGGTTTGTTTAATGGTATTTTTTGTCAGGATCACTCACGTTCTGTGTGTCTGCTTCTCTTTCCAATGAGGCTATGAAAGAATAAAGCAAATGTGGTCTTACTACAGCTCCCCTTTTCTTTCTTTAGCAGTGAGATGGACCTTGAAATGTATCCAACCAGTTATCATTATCAGACTTCAAATTTGTCCTGTCTAAATTTGTTTGGTGAATAAAGACTATCCTTCTTTCTCCTTTCATCTGTTTATTTTTGGATGTTGCAAATAAATAAATGAAAGCACTTACCTTCTCCACTTTTGTGTATGATTCCTCAACATGGTTTCAAATTTAATACAGTTAAATTCCTACTGTCTTGTAATGTAGTAATTGGAAATTCTGCCCAAGAGAAAGAAAAGAAACTGCACATAGCCTAGAATATGTTCTCATATTGTTCTTTTGTGCTGTGTCCTAAAAAAAATGTAGTAATGTAATCTCTGATGCAACCAATGATGACAAATTTTGTAGGAGCTATGCTAAACACGAAGATTAAAAAGTATTATTGTTAAGGATTGTTGCTGTTAGTGCTACATGGCCCAGTTATGACAATCTAGATATGCTTTGTTGTGCTGTAAGATACCTTGGCATTCATTTATGTGCTGCTGTTAGCTAGGGGTTATCTGTGTTTCCTAAAGCTCTGGCTTCAGTGCACCTGTTCCGTATTTTTACAGCAGAAATATAGAAAAGGTTTCATGCTGGTTCATGTCCTCCCATTTGACAGATGAGTTAAACTCCCACAGCAGGCTTTCCTTCATACCTCACCAGCCCCCCAGTAGAGGATTTGATCATCGATGTTTCCAGAATAATTTGGGGAGCCTAGTTGAATATGTAGTTGAATATGAATACGGTAATTAGAAGACATCACATCCTATGAATGCTTTGGAACTCTGAACCATAAATATGGTACTGTATTCTCCCTTTTATCAAGAATCCACAGTGCAGACCCTGATGGACATTATCTCTGTAATGCAACATTTTAATTCCAGGGGCATGAGTTCAAGGACACTGATCATTGCCTTGTTGCTTGTGGTCTCCTTTTCTTTCTCAACCAGTTCCCCCAGTTTCCAACAAGATTTCTAACGGCTGAAGAGAGAAAGCCATGACCACTTTCAGCGATCCAAACTGGCTGGGATAGAGTTGGCAATACCCTCTCTCCATTGAGACTAAAGCAGCTGGTGCTTGCTTCACAGCATATATATATGTCAAAGAGCATAAGCAGTTCCACGTTTCTCCCAGATAACATTGGTTATACACATGATCATTATTACTCATGCAGCTTAGCCGAGACTTCACAAAGTTAAAACCGGATAGATGATCTGAGCCCAAGGCTCTGGTGGCACAGAGCCTGCCCCGCCTCCAGCGTGGGGCAGGACGGTACCACGGACAGGGCCCCCACTGGAGAGCCCGGAGGTGTCTGACTTCCACGGGCCTTCTCTGTCCAAGGGTGCACAGAGGAGATCTGGCATTTGGTATTCAAGCTGTGCTCTGGGGCTGCAGATCTTGGAGCAGAACTCTTCGTCTTTCCACCTGGCAGAGTCCACCTCTGTGTGCAGCCTCAGTCTCTCTCTGCTCATGGTGCCGCACTTGCTCATGGCCTTACTACAGAATTATCCAGTGAGGAACATGACTTCTCCGCAATGTCCTGAAAGTCACTAATTCCTTCTTTTTTTCAGAATGCTGATTTTTAGCTATGAACTGTTTTCTAATCAGTGTCACCAAATCAACTCTTATACTGAGTTATTACATTCTGCTTTTACTTACGCTCCATGTTCTCTTGAATGCATGTCTTGTCCTGCATAGTTGTTACTACCAGTGTTAATGACTGAATCAAAAAGACTGGAGCTGATTTTTCAGCTCCTGGGCAGTCAGTAAGGCTGAGAGTTAAGAAAAGACACCACCAAAAAATTAATTTTCTCTGGAAGTCACTGAGACATAAAAGGTGCAGAATTTTAATGTTGTTTCGATAAGCCACTTCTCAGAATTAATTTAACTTTAAAACCTCAGAATGTCAATGGGTAAATATGTCTTGTTAAAAGCCAGCAAGTACAGACATATCTTTAGAATGGGATAGAAGGAAACAAACTAGTACTGGTTATTCAGACAAAGTAATGGAATATATAAACCTCTGCTCTGTACTGAAAGAGTCCTCATGAGAATATGTGTGTTGCTAAGAGAATTATTAAAAATTAAGAAAATGTTGAAAGCAAAATTGTCTTCACTATCTAACTCCTCATGACTGCGGATTGCAACACTCTTAAATTACGCACTAATATGTATGCATTTTCAGCAATAGCACTGCATTATTACAGTGAAATGAATATTGGAATAGGTGAGGGAACTTCACTTAGGTTTTGTTTAAGACTTCAGACAAAGGCAGGCAGTTCTTAAGTGATACTTACTTTCCCTGCAGGAAGTATATTCACCTTTGTTGTGTAGGTACAGTACCGTACTGAATGGCTTTTCAGTGGGTTGGTTTTTTTTCTTGTTTTATTCTCCAGCTAGTCTTCACACTGAGCTGAGGAAGGATAGCATGTAATTTAATATAATGAAGGTTATTGCAGAGGTAATTGTTGCATGGGTGATATTAAAGTAGCACTTTGCAGCTGATGAGCACTTCACTTCCCATTTCAAAGCTAAAAAAACCTCAACCAAAAAAAAAAAAAAGCGAAACTACATCATTTAGATCTCTTTATATGAAAGCATTAGAGAGTTCTCCAGTATGAAGAATATTTATCATCTGTCCTCATACATGATTTGCCAGCATAACCAATAAATTAAAATAAGACAAAGCCACCAAATGCTGTGATTGCAGATCCTCTGTTACTGGCATTGTAACCACTTTTTGAAGTTTGGGAATAAACGAGTAGGTATTATTAGACATTGTTGTACAATGGAGACACTTCTGTACCATAATTATAATTTGGTTTTGTGTCATTAGTGTTCATGATCCTACCTGCGTGCTGGCTGGCCTGTACATCCCTTTGTACAGGCCAGAAATAACATTGGCCCATTGTTTGATGAGAATGGTCACCTCATGGACAGGAACACAGACAAAGCAGAGATGTCTAATGCTTTTTTTGCGTCGGTCTTCAACACCAGTGATGGGCTCTGGGACCCTCAGAGCCCTGGGCTAGAGAACCATAACTGTGGGAATGGTAAACTCCCAGTCAACCCCAAACTAGTGTGGGACTTGCTGCTCCATCTGGATCCCTATAAGTCAAAGGAGCCTAATGAAATTCATCCAAGGGTACTTAAAGAGTTGGCTGATGTCATAGTGAGACCTCTCTCAATGATTTTTCAATGCTTTTGGGAATCTGGAGAGGTCCTAGTTGACTGGAAGCTGGCAAACATTGTCCCAGTCTTTGAGAAGGGTGACAGGGATGACCGTGGTAACTACAGGCCCATCAGTCTCAGTGCTGTGCCTGGCAAAATTATGGAGAAGATTATTCTGGGAGTTATTGAAAAACACCTGAAAGACAATGCAGTCATGGGTCCCAGCCAGCACGGGTTCATGAGGGGAAAGCCCTGTTTAACAAACTTAATTTCTTTCTATGACGAGGTTACCCACCTAGTTGACCAAGGGAAGCCATTCAATGTACTCTTTTCAGATTTCAGTAAAGTTGTCAATACTGTCTCTTACAGTATCCTCCTGGACAAAATGCCCAGCATACAGCTGAATAAACATGTTATGCAATGGGTGAGCAATTGGCTGATGGGTAGTAAATGGGGTTACATCGGGCTGGCGGCCAGTCACTGGCAGGGTTCTGCAGGGATCCATCTTAGGGCCAGTACTCTTTAATGTCTTCATAAATTACTGGGATGCAGACCTTGGAGGAATACTAATTAAGTTTGCCGATGAGACAAAATTGGGAGGAGCTGTTGACGCTCTTGAGGGCAGAGAGGCCCTGCAGAGAGATCTCAACAAATTAGTGAGCTGGGTGATCACCAACCGTATGAAATTTAACAAGGGCAAGTGCCGGATTTTGCATCTGGGGCACGGCAACCCTGGATGTACATACAGACTGGGAAGCAAGAGGCTGGAGAGCAGCTCTGCAGAGAGCGACCTGGGGGTTCTGGTTGGCAGCAAGCTGAACATGAGCCAACAGTGTGCCCTGGCAGCCAAGAGGGCCCACTGTGTCCTGGGGTGTACCAAGCACTGCATTGCAGGCAGTCGAGGGAGGGGATTGTCCCGCTCTGCTCTGTGCTGGTGCAGCCTCACCTCGAGTGCTGTGTGCAGTTTTTGGTCCCACAGTACATTAAGGGTACAAAGCTACTAGAGAGTGTCCAGAGGAGGGCCATGAAGTTGGTGAAGTGTTTAGAAGGGAAGCCATATGAGGAGCGGCTAAAGTCACTTGCTTTGTTCAGCCTGGAGAAGAGGAGACTGAAGGAAGACCTCGTCATGGTCTACATCTTCCTCACAAGGGGAGGAGGAGGGGCAGGTGCTGATCTCTTCTCTTTGGTGACCAATGACAGGACCCGAGGGAATGGCAGGAAGATGTGCTAGGGAAGGGTTAGGTTGGTTATTAGGAAAAGGTTCTTCACCCAGAGGATGATGAAGCACTGGAACAGGCTCCCCAGGGAGGTAGTCACAGTGCCAAGCCTGATGATGATCAAAGAGCACTTGGACAATGCCCTCAGAGACATGGTGTGAATTTGGGGTTGTCCTATGTAGGGACAGGCGTTGGACTTGATGATCCTTGTGGGTCCCTTCCAACTCAGGACATTCTGTGATTCTGTGATTTGTGGGCATATGGTCTGGTCTGAGATTAATAATCAGAGTTTGGCTGTGCCCTGCTCTCCGGTTTGGACTCAGACATGTTGTGTTCATATATGCATCGCTTGACTTGTAAGGCAGCTAGGTGGCTGTGATGAAGAATCAGAGGGAAGACGTGGATTGGGGAGAACAGCTTCTAGTTTCTTGGCAAAGCCTTCTAGATTTTCAGAAAACCCACAAGGCCAGTTTGATTAACGTGCAAAGAATAGAAGGTGATCTCAAAGGACTTAGCCCTTCAGCAGCAGAGCTGCCGTGATGTTCATATATGCTTTAATAGCTTTAATAAGTGGAACATACTGCTGCCTGCTTGCAGAGACAGATCATGAACTCCTTATCTTGTAATTCTCTACTGACCTCACGGGGCTGACTAAAAGCCCACAATATTTTCTGTAGGAAAAGATGCCTAATTCAAAACCACGGCCAAATCTCCAATTATTTAGATTTTAGAACTTCAGGGGGAGTTTAGGTTATCAAAATATAAGAGATTGCAGTATTTCTCTTTGCTTATAGCTATATACTTTTCTGTGTAAGAACTGCCAGCTTTCAGTTGCCAAGTTATAATTCAGATGAGGCTGAATTTCAGTAACAGGCAAAATGATTCTTAAACACAGCTTGTTTGTAGACCTGTTTGGGACACATCAAGGACTTGTGTAAATGTTTTTGGAGAAGGTAGAATATTCAGGTCAGGTACATAGTATGCTCCTGGTGTCTTAAATTTAGGAATTTTCCTACACATCAGCACTGACTCTCTCAGTGTATCAGGTTTGGAAATGCAACTGATAGCCAACTGGCTTTTCTTTTAAGAAGATTCAGAATGCTTGAACAAATTAACAAGTTGTGAGGGCTTCCAAAGGGAAATTGCCCAGACTGGAGCTTGTCTGAGGAGAGTTTGTCATCAAGGGGAATTCTCTGCCATCTAAGGAATCTTTCACCAGCAGTAGACATCCCTTACATAGAACACACTGCCAAGCACTTATGGAAATATTTGAACTGGAAATGACTGACTAATTGATTGACTGGGCTTTTTCTACCACAGCCTTTTTTTTTTTTTTTCCTACTTTTTTTCCCCCCCTTTTTCTTTTTAAATCAGGCAGTTTAGAAACCAAAGACATTCCTGGCCAGGGCTGCTTCCTCAATTGACTCAATTTTCCCATTTCCTCCCTGGCTTCCTCTGGCTGTGCTGGGACAGGAAGTTCTGCTGCGCCCTGTTCAAGACTCATCTCCTTTTGCAGCTCAGGCCGAGAGTTTCAGTAGTCATTTGCAGACCTTCGAGCAACCGCTGGTTGTGAACACCAAGGCAGGAGGCTAGAAAGCCCTGCATGCTTTCAATGCCTGAGGGTAGCCAGACGAACAACTTCACTAGGAGGGACAAAGAGGTTAGAACATTCTTCTGGGAACTCAGAGGTGTGGATTCAAACCTCCTTAGAAATTATTTATGTGTGCCTAGAGATGTTGGTCGAAGTGGGTCAGCGGCAGCACTAGTCCTCAGATTTCATTGTGAGGACTGTGACATTGCTTGCTTTTGGAACAAAGGATTTATCCAGCTCTGGAAGAGGATTCTAGGCTGAGAACTGTGAATGGAGACATACCTCCCTGTGGCCCTGAGTTAGGCTCCCACGTTACCGAGGGGTATGGCTCGGTATTTCTCATTTCTTGGTTTCTTGCTCAGTCTGCCAGCTGTTGTGGATCATGCTCTCAGAAGTCTCACCCCGTGCACAGCATAGAGGGAATCTCAGCCTTCAGGAAGGCGTCTGAAGGTCCCATGAAAACCCAGTCTTTGAAATCTTGAAAATTTGCACTTCCCACTTTTCCTTTGTTCAGACCTCTGAACAAATGAGCCCATAGCTGTTTGGAGCAGTTTTTTTCTTTTTAAGCACACAGCACAATACCTTTCATCAGTGTCTTTTCCCTGGAGCGTTGTTTACATTTGCCAGTTCCTCTTAAGAAATGCAGAGCTTGCTTGCTTCTGAAGCCTGAAGTGCTCAGCTTGCAGTATTGGAGCAGGTCTCCCCTTCTGGGTCAATTCCAAAATACAGAACTTGTCTTTTGTCAGTTTTATCTTTATTTATCGTTCTATAACTTTATCGGGTTACAACTTTTCCTGCAAGATGACATGTCAGAGTAGATAGGTGCCATCTCACCTGCCTTCTCAGGGGATTTCCCTTCAGCCTCATGAGCCTCAGGAGAGATTAGCTGTTCAAAGCTCTTGTCAGCATCCTCTGAGAATGTGTCAGACTTTTCTCCCAAAGCTTGCATTTCTTGCTTCAGTGCTGCAAGCTGCTGGTCATTTCATCCTCTAGTAAGATCACTTCTTTCTCAATGAGGCTTGACAAGAGGTTTGGAATTGCCTTTTCTCTAAGACGTTTAGCTTGTTTGGGCCTCAAGTGCTCTGTTTTTCAGGCGATTTAATGCTTAACCCTCTGGTTCCCTGTTTAATGGTGCACGTCTCTTTTTCAAAGAGCAGCTAGAGAAGAGAGAAAAATTGCCTTACGGGCATCTTGCCAATTTGAGAGGCATCGAGGGGGATTGCAGGCGTGTGTGAGAATCTACTAGGGACGATGTGCCTGCTTTCTGTTGCCGTAATGGTCATCACCATCCTTCTCTCTTCCTTCAGCATCTTCAACCTTGAGGACCAGGGAAATGCTATAAAGGAGAAATGAACCTACATGAGCATCAGGATGCAAAGTCTGAGTGTTATCAAACATTTAAAAGGTTACTTTCCTTCAGTTGGAAGGGACTTCTGAAGTAATGCGAGTATTGCAATGTGTGAAACAGGCTGACAAGACTAACCTTACAGCTATAAAATATTGCAAAGGAAGACAGCCGCCCCATGCAGTTTTTCTGATCTTGGCAGCAGCTGATCTCATGGGAGAGCTTTGCTGAGTTTCTCTGTCTGCGAGGAGGTGGCTTGGAAGGGCTACAACAGAGGGCTGAGGACAGTTCGTAGCATTTTAAACTGTCAGTTCCAAATGGAAATATTTTAATGTAAGCTTGCTTATAAGCAGTAGTACCAGCTTGGATTGCTAAATCTGGAAGAAATTTAGAAGCTGGACCTATATTTTCCTGTTGGACTTCCCATGCATAGGTTGCAGTATTTACTGACACTCAGAAATGGTACCAGAGCCCAAATTTGGTTTTCTTCACAGAATTTGTGTTTCATGGTCATGAAAGGTGGAACTAGACTGGCCACTTTCACTTTCCTTTTTAAGGGCTATTTTTAAAGTGTTTCACTTTCTGGCTCCCCTCCATTTGACCTGTGGTGTAATGTTTGGACTAGAGATGCTTCTGGGGAAACATTAAATCCAAACAAACTCCCTTCCACCCTGTTTTTCATGAAATCTTTCTTGGATGGTCACTAATGCTCTATTTTTTTTTTTCCATTACATTCTCTATTAAACACAGACACACATTAGGGATCTCATGATTAGTAATTTCCCCAGACTAAAGTGATTTTAAATGCTTTTTTGTTGTATTTTGGAAGGCAATTAGAAACACTGTGGTACTTACTTGTTTGGTTTGTTTTATTTTTCTTTGCCTTGGGGTTTCGGGAATTTTGGGGTTGGTTTTTTTTTTCCTTTGTTTTTCCTGAGGATGGGCTGGGAGAAGTGAGGAATTGGAAACCCTGGAAATCCTTGGCACTGAAATCAAAATGAATTTTTCCCCTTGGTAGCAAGTCTGGAAATGAGGAGAGATGAGTTGTTAAAGTGTTGGTCTGTTACACTATGATTTATGGAAACTTTCAGTATTGACAATGCCTTCAGTCCTACCTAGGGACACACGAGTTCCGTCTTTCACAGCAAGCTGACGTGTTAGGTCTTCCCGAAGCCTCGCAGACCATGCAGATGCATCGCAGGCAAGCTCTGGAAGCGTTCTTTTGTTTCTGCAGGGAGTGTGGCAGAAGCAGAATGAAATATTCAAAGCTCACTATTAGGAATTTAATAAATGGGTCCTCCTTGGCTGACTCTGCGCTAGATACGTCCCAGTAAAGAAATAAATGAAGGTCAGAAATGGAGGGGAAGAGGGGATCAAATGGTCAGCGTAGAACTGATGTGAAGGTTTGCTGTGGCTGTGGTCTGTCTGAACCTTTGCCGAAGCCTGGCTTCCCAAGAAGTTGCAGTATTTCTTTATCTTGCTTTATCCATGCTTTATTATTTTATTTCAAGTCTCATAAAATCATCAACTTGCAAGGCAATAAAATCTCTGCTTGCTTTGTTTATGTCTAATATATATCTTTCTTCCTCCACAGGCCCCACACCTGGGAAAACATGACAAGGGGTCTCCTTCTCATGTCTTCACAGACTGCCTTTGTTTCAGGGTTTTTAAATCAAATAATTTACTTTGTATCCTATTGTTGGATAAAATATGTATTTCATATGCTGCTTTGGTAGCCCAAGTATCTTATGAGACTTACATTCTTCCTGCTGGAGTGTTTTTTCAAAAATATCTGGTTTGAGTTGATGAATCTGAGAACTATAATCTTTATTTTTATTATGAGCTTCTTGGCACTGATATGTAATAAATTCACTTCGTTACCCCATCCAAGAGAAATACTGCTAAGTTGAGGGTCATGAATGTTTCATATCAATATCCTGTCTTTAATAAATCCTGGTCACTTCTGCAAAAAATCTGTCTTTCTGCTTTGGGATATTCAGGAAGAAGAATATGGGAAAATGAAATATTTTATCCTGGGACTTCCTTCGTTTTCACTGCCTCTGTCTCCTTTGTCTTCCTGGTAGATATCTCCAGGACGTGCTAACTCGTCAGGGCGGCAGCTGAGCCCAGGAGCCATAATGGAATTGGTCCATCCATACTTCTTGTGGCTTGCTTTCCAAAATGTTCTAACCTCTAGCATTTTAAAGCTTCTCCCCTCTGAATCCTAAATTATTTGTATATAAGAGCTTTCCCCCCCCAGCCAAATACTTTCTCTCCGTGGCAGTGGCAAGCAAAAGGCAGTATGAGACTGGTAGGCTAGTGGAGCAGTGGAATAAACCAAGAAAACTTAAGAGATGGGAACCGTGTGCTGTGCCTGGCATGTGGCACGTGGCTGGGGCAGGGGCTCACAGGCACTGCTGGTTTTAGTAGCAAGAAGACTTTCTCAGAACAATGTTGTCCGGTTCTTATGCTCTGCCAGTGCCCCTGTCTTCCCAGCAGGCCATCATCATCATTGCTGGCACCTTGTTCTGATTTCCTTCAATTATTTTGTATATTGGGGACGGGCAGACATCCTCAGGGGTGAGCTGATGACTTTGAGAGGGAGTCACCTCAAGTGAGAGTAGATGAAATGAGACTAAATTAAGACTGTATGTTTTTATTCTGGTTAGAGTTTCAGGAGATGATCCATGGCCCCCCTGCCAGTACAAAAACCTGGTACGGGGGAAGGTTAAAACACGTCATTAGGTGTAACACCACCTGTTATTTACAACAAAAACGCACGCTATGTTCTCATAACAAATGAAAGCTATGGCATAGTAGTTTCCCAAATGAGCTGTGATACCAAGATTTCAGTTTACTTTGGAAGATGCTACTAGGATGTAATTTCATAGGTGGGTTTTCTGGGCTGTTATAACTTGTCAAAACACACTTCAATTAGTCCAGTTACTGGAATTCCCTGGAGGAAAGCAGCCTGCAGAGGAATGAAAACCACAGAGTACCGGCACAAATAGTTTTCCCATCTGTTGCATAATAGGGTGACTTGCTTCGTTGTTCCATCGTTGGTCCTTTCCATGCTGAAAGAAGTATTTGGAAGTGAAAGTCCAGACTGCATTCAATGGCCTGATCTTTTTTTGAAGAAATGAGGGAAGAAACCAAAGTAAGGAAAGCTTAGGGAATTTCCTAATAATTTCAATCCCTCCAAGGATAAAGGGAGAAAAAGATTTGCTGTGTATGTGGAAGACAGACAGCATGATTTTGCAATTACAGCATATGACGGAGACTCCAGAAGTCCTGAGTTTTCAGCTCTGCCACAGATCTGTCTACCATTCCCCCCTCTCCTTGCCACAGGCAGTATTAAAATCATTCTGGGAGGACCCTGGAGCCTTGTGAGGAAGGACCCGCGTTGTCTTTTCTGCCTGATGTTGTTGCAGAGTATTAGGACGCATTGGCTCTGCAACACACCTAGATTTCCTCCCATGAACAACAGCAGGGTGGATCTAGATTCAGGCCATTGTGTGGGTGGGGGTGCAGGACACTTCGTGTGCAGTGTAAATAAAGAGATAATGTGTTAGCATTGCTTCAGACAGAAAATGTCTACAGAGTGTATAAACTGTCCTTTGTTTTGGGAAGCAGGACCAACACCAGATATTAAAACCTTTGGCCTGAAGCTCTGGACTTCATTGCTCGTTGTTTGGTTTGCTTTTCAGCTCACAAAGCAAGACTTTCCCACTCTAAATAGAGCTTATCACACCAGAAATGCATGGTACTATTGCAGTTGCCATGGCAGACACTGCTCTTAATGAGATGTTCCATGTGGAAAGCAGCAATTCCACACAGCACAGCTCAAGGCTGAAGCTTGGAAGAACATCTGGTTTGGCCGATGCATGCTCTGTGATCCTGAATTTGGGCTGACACCAGAAAATCTGACCCATCAGTGCTTTATCGCTGGTGTAGGGTTGCTGTGTTCCAGCTGTAGTTCCTGGATCGACAGTTGCTGGTGGTCTGCTGAGAAGTTGCGTGTGTGTGTGTGTGCGCACGCAGTTGGGATGTTTCTTCTGCTCCTATTTCCAGGTGCAAGCAGACTTAGAGTCACGGAGCAAAGAGCATGATGGTTGTTTGTCCCCAGAACTTGTCATGTTTCCAAGAGCTGTTATTTGTGCTGGTTCACATGGAACTTACTTGTGCCAGTGATGGTCACTGGACTTTCACTATTTTAAGTTTTGCAGATAGTTGTTGAGTTTTAGGAGGCCAACACCCTGCTGCCGGGTCAGGGTGGCATTGAGTTCTACCTCGCTGTGCCGGTCAGCCCTGCCATGCCATTGGAAGGAGGGATACCCAAAGGAAGCTGTGCTGCCTTGTCATCGCAGCATCCCCTTGGAGACTGCTAGGAAGGGCCTGTTAGGGTAACAGCCAAGCTTTATAGAAGGTTCCTGGCCAAAAATACATGAAGAAAAAAAAAAAAAGCCAAAGGCGTAAACTAAATCACTATGTGTTTCTGTCACTGTCTTTTCTGGTACAGTCCTGCCTCATGTACTTGTTATTGCAAATAGGGTTTGGGCTTGTTACTGTGTCACAAGCATTTGTTGTTTTTTTTTCATGGGAGACACTATATAACCAAAACAGTGGGTCGCCTTCTGCACCTGGTGGTGCAGGCTCTGCTCTGAACCTTGTGAATTTCTAGCTGGGAATTGGGAATTACCTAGTAGCCTCAAGAAAACCCCCCAAACCCTCCAACAACACCACCAGTTAAACCAGGAAGATTGTTGTAGGTAGTTAATTTAAAATTGTGTAACATTAATTATATAGTCTGGCTAGATATGTGCTCCTGTAATACATAAAATAGTAGTTTGAAGGAGGGACTTGGAGAGACAGCTATTTTTGCATTGGTAAAGAGAGCAGCAGTCTTTATTTTTGAAAACTGCCAGGGGCTGGTCTGGCAGCAAAATCTTAATCCAGGAGCCATCATGCTTTGCCATCTGCTCAGACAAAGCATGCCTTAAACAAGGTTGACTCCTGAGCAGAAGCAGAGACAGTGAGTGATATATACATGCACCCCATTCTTGTCAGTGACTGTAGGGTCCCAAACCTGCTCAGACTCTGCCCATCAACCCCATTAGAAAATCAGTAGCCTGGGTGTCTTTTTCTTCTCCTTTACCAGCCGACCCAGTCTCTGCCGCTCTCTCCGTGCTTGGGAAGGCTGCCCCGGCTTTTGGCCGCTCCGGTCCTCTCCTCGCTCACCAGTGCTTTCTTCCCTCCTTCCCGAACATGTGGAGCCAGTGGGGATTAACACCGGGGGTGTGCAAAGCCAACTGGCAGAAGGAAAGCATCACAAGCTGTGCATCCACGCTGGGCTATGGGGTTTTGATTTATACAGCCGAAACCCTGAAAAGCGGTTTGCAAAGATACAATTCAAGAGAAAAATTCAAGCTGACCTCTTGCCACACTTAAGGCTGGGATCTGTGCTAAACGAAACAGAGGTACCAGCTCCCTGCTACCTTCCACACCAAGAGCCAGTGTTAACTGAGCGCTTATTTAGGAAATTTTAAATAAAAAAAATGGCTTCTGAACCTCAGTGAAAAAAAAAAAACAGAAAAAAATTCTGCCTTGGTGGAAAATTTTCGTGTTTTTTTTTCCAACAGAAGCTGAGGAAATCATTATTCTCCCTGTCACTCTCCTTCCTGCATGAAAAAGTGGGCGGGGAAGGAGAGAAAAAAACTGGAGAAGGAAGAAAAAAAGAAAATAACAAATTCATTATTTAAAAGTAGGAGGAGATTTTTGTTACAGAAAAACTTGCAGCATACCTTTGACACAGCTGAGTCCACCCATCTGGTGGGAGGGCTGTGTGCCTGTCCAGCGTGGGTTAGGAGAGAGACCAATTGCCTTTCTGTTATGGAGGGACATGGTGGTAGCACCCTGCCCCGGCTCCAGGGTCCTCCAGCAGCCGCGGTACAAAGCAGGGACGAGAGGAGAGATGGAGGAGGTGGCAGACAGTGGGAATAGGCTAAGACAGTGCTAAGAGTGGGAGACCAGATGGAATCCATACTGTGAATTGTCTGGGAAAGTCTATCACTTTGTGTAAATGCAGACATCAGGATTTGACTCAGAGGTGTTTTTTTTCCAGATTAAACCCAATGCCTTAAATTCCACGTGAAGCAACTGGCAGAACAGAGGTGAGGTGCAGGTGTTGGAAGATGTTTTGGTAAGCGGTGACAGTGGGTCAGCTATAGTCTTGGTGTAGCTTTTCATGAATTTTTGAGAAACTGTCATGACAGCACCTGCATGCACAAAGAGCACAGATAGGAGATATTTTCAGATACTGTCATGAGTTACCTGTGGTCACTGGACGACTGAAAACAGAATAGGGCAAAACTTCACTGCCTCCATCTTAAATGCATGCGAGCTCCTTTGTGTGGAGCTCTCCTAGCTCCATGGATCAAAAGCTGTACGGAGCCCCAGCCTCGTCCCAAGCACACGTGTGCATGTTTGTCTTCGTAACATTTCAGCCTTTCTAGCTCAAATAGCTGCTGACCCCTTTGGTTGCCTACTCCCTTTGGTTATCAGTACCTCAGTGGATTTCCAAATTCCAGTATGCTCAACTCCATACTTGAGATTATTTGGGACAATTTATTACTTACATTTCTGGGACCTGGTAAATTAGGTTCTCTGATTAAAACCGCAGAGATGTAGCAGGGCTCCATCGGCATCTGATGATGGCCACCTTTCAAAGCAGTGGTCATGAGCAGGAAATCCAGCATGGATGAGCTGCCGAGCTGTCGGCTCCTCTGGTGCTTTTTTTTTTTTACCTGCATAGGCCGTAGGAGTTATCTGAACACAATCACAGCAATCTCTGTGTACATAAACTAATACATGCAAAGCCTTTTTCACAACCCGCACCTGAGATTGCAAGCTCTCCGGCGCAGTGCCTCTCCTCCCGACATGTTAGTATTTAACACAACAACGCCAGTCTCACAGGGAGTGTCTGACTTCCAGACAGTACAGTGTGGAAGCCATAAAATACAGTAGTTCAGATATAAGAAAGGCTAGGAGACTGTTGGTTCAGAGTTCCTGGAAAGCCTGGGATGGTGTACAAATGAGGTAATATCTAAAACATCTTCAAATATGTTTCTAAAGCAAATGTTGCACAATTAAATTAAGGCTTCAGAGGAATAAAAAGTAGATGCAGATTTGTTTTTCTGTTGAACAGGACAAGTGTGTCATATTTAATGATTCCCATAGAAAAATGTGGACTTCAAAATTAAAGCCACAGATGTGTTGTCAGTCTAACTAAGTATATTGGATTGAGACATAGAGAGCTGCAGACTTGCGTAAAACCCAAGGAGTTCTCACCATCTCTTTCTACTAGAGTTTTGTCTTCTCCTAGACTTTCTTGGTCTAATATGTGTATTCATACAGTAATTATATTTTTCTCAGGGTCAGAGACCAATGAGCACCAGAGCTGTGCTGCAGATTGCTTCAGCTGCCTCCCGCTGTCCCTGCATGTAGCTCTGATCTTATTTGATAGATACTCTCAAGCTGTGTTTCTTAATGAAACTGTCTTTAAAATAGCAATCTGTGGGTTTACGGAGCTACAAATTTTTTGCAGTTGTGTATCTAAGACAATTTAATGTTTTTTGAAATTACTCCATTAAGCTTATGTTCAGCTGTTCCAAACATACTTCTGTTCCCTGTAAAAGGTGTGCTCCTGCGGTGCTCCCAGACACAGGCGTCCTTGGTTGGCTGAGTTTCTTTACTTGCATGTGGAAATAATTGCATGACACAAAGAACAGTATTAAAAATTGCTTCTGCTTTCCTTGCTTGGTTTACAGAAGGGGTCTGTTGAGTCTCTTTGTGGAATGCTTTGGACCTGGGCTGTTTAAAAAGGACCAGTGGCTTCTTGTGGTGATCCAGGGATTCTTGTCCCGAGTCTCACAATCCACTTGCACAGGACTTCCTGAAAACATTGAGGGTCTTCACAGTTTTCAGCTGGACAGTCCCCATTCACTCCGTAATTTTGGAAGTGAGAACCTTCATAAATCTCTAGATTCCAAGATGTCTTGAGCAAGGACTTTTCATGGGTTGCCTAAAGTTCTCCAGTGACTCAGATACAATATCAATATCAGTAAGTAATATCTGGTAAATAATGTGTCTTGACAAGCCTGAATCATAGCAGTACCTTCATGCTCCTGTCAACCTCTTTCAAGCAGACAAAGGATCTCATTTTCTGTCTAAAAAATTGAATAAAGATATTTAAATAGTTCAGTCTTGTGGCTTTAGGACGCATCTCTTAGTCTGTATAACAGACTGAGAAAGTTGGAATCTCCCAAAATGAGGGAAAACCAAAGCACTGCAGCCAAATTTTCATCTGTCTTCTGCACTTGAACTTGTAAACTTGCACATGAACCCTCTGTGCCTGTCATTAGCATATTTACACACACTAAAGTGCAAGTGGAAGGTCAGGTTAGGTAGCTGGGCACTGTTTGTGTGGTTTGTACACAGCAAAGTTGGGTTTGCATACGCTGATGTGGTATGGTGTATTTCCGCAAGTGGAAATTTGAGGCCACTTTTGCTGAATGTGTTAACCTCACATCACCAGATCATTTGGCTCTTCTCTGAGTAGCGCACACACAAAATTAGGTAGTGCACGCTGAATGCGAAGCTCAAAATATTTAACCCTGGCTAACGCTGAAATCAATTACAAGGTTCATTGCAGGGCGTGTTTGATTTCTTTAATATAAAGGCAGCCAACACCTAGCAGTTACATCTTAAGAAGGAAGGAAGAGAAAGAAGTTGATGTTTACAGTTCTGGCAATAAAATTCTCAGCATTATAAAAAAAAAACCACGTGATCTCTTTGTTTATGAGTTTGTAGAACTAGAAAGATATTTGCTTAAAAAAAAAATTCTCTTTTAAGATTGCTTTTCCATTGTTACCTCTAGGAGGTAGCTGTGATGTCAGGAACAGTTGTTGAGGAAATAACAGCCCTTTTCTCTTGTTCATATCAGGATTTCAGATTTGGCTCCCCCAGGGACACAAGCATCGTTTGTACTTCTGCATCTCTGGGACGGAACAGATTTGTCTAGTTTTCTGTTTTGCCTTTTGGTTTTGTTTCAATCTTAGGTTAGGCATAGCTGTGTAAAAATCCCAAACCAAGTAAAACAAATCTTTTATGGTCTGTCTGATCTTCCAGCCTTTTCATTTCTGATGTTAAAACCTTTTTATTTCTGATTCGCTATGTAGAAAAGCCAAAATGACTGAAATTTCAATTCTGGATCAAAATCTGGCAGCTAGTAGACTACAAAACTGTGAGGGAAAACATTGTTCTGTATGCACGAGACACGAAAATTAATTGAGTAAGCAAAAGATTTTTTCAAATGTTTAGGTTTTGCATATGAATTGTCCCACTAATACTGGCATAAATCTTCTACAAATACTGCAAGTAATACGAATGCTTGCTAACAGCTTGTTTGATTTCAAACTTCCTTCAGTTGATTTGGCAAAATACTATTCCTGAGTGAGTAAGAGAGTAATTGGGTCCGCAGCCTTCAAGTACGTGGTTGCAGCTGTGAGTCACCTCATTACTTTCAGTGCTGTCTTGGGATCTCTGATGACTGCAGCTGGTCAGCGTGCCGTGTCACCCGATACAAGCCGTGTCACAGGGCAGCCACGAGCCACGCCGGTGAGCACATCGCGCGGGATGTTAGGTCAGCGCTGACTCAGAGGGGAACGGAGAACTCATCAAACCCGTGGTAGTGTAAAGTGCTCTGTGAATTGGGACCTCTGTTTATGAAATGCCTTCACACACGCTCCCATTTTCATCCTTTTTCTCACAGGGTGGTGTGACAGGTCCCTAGCCTGAGTTTGTGGAAATGAAATCAAAAAAGGGATGAATTTGACTGGCAAATGTCTATGACTTTCCTCTTTTTTTATTAAGAATTTGAAAATGTTTATGTATTTCTTTATTTATACACACACACAAAAAATATAATCTCACATTTGCTTTACAGATAATTAAAAGTCCTCTCACTGTGACCTTCTAAAGTTACTGCTCTATCAGTCAGCTAAAGTTGCTTTTGGACAGTACCGATCTGTCAAACCAGCCATGAGATTCCAAACCAGTTTCTTTCAGATCTTCAAGTGACTTGGCACTTGAGAGGGCCGGGTGCAATGCTAAGCCTCCCACTAGTCTGGAAATGCAGAGAAACAGGTGATGCCACCTGAAGCTCTCCTTCCTGACACCTATGGAAAGCCCTGCCTTCTCACTCAGGCTGTTGAGTCGCCTGCTTGGCAAGCCAGCCGTAGCAACCGGCTGTAGCTGAGCAGTGTATTTTAGTACCAGTACCTGTTTTTTCCTGTTGATTTTGAAATGTCAAAAAGTCTACTAAAGTTCATATGCCTTTAAGGCACTAACACAAACAACAAAAGAAAAAAGAAAGGAAGAGGGGTCCAGGTCCGTGTTGCTTATGGCATTTTGTGAAGTCTTTTTCACCTGCACAAAATGTCTGTAGAGACACTAACCAGCTGCATTTTGTTTACTTGTTTTGCATGGGTGTAAATGATTAAATAAAATGCCAAGCGGTGAAGGATTCAGCATAATGATTGTACTGTTTTAGCTTGCTCTGCATGGCTTGTTCTATTAATATATGTTTGTGGTCAGGAAGGAACGCAGTCTCACTTCGCTAAAATCTGAAACTCGGTAAAGCATAATATGTGCAGTATTAATTTTGGTTTGACACCTGCCAGGCAAAGATCCTCACCAGCCAAAGGCATTCTTCTCAACCAAGCTCCATCTGTTGCGCAGATCTTCGGTTCTGATATTTCTAACTACTCGAGCCAAAGCAAAAAGAAGAGCCAACTTGAAGAAAAAAAATCTCTAGGAGGAATGAACAGTTTTATCAAGACTAAATATAATGCCTTGTTGTCATACTTGGTTTAAGTCCTGTAAGGGAAACATGTATGATTAGTTGTGTTATATAAAAAAACCAGTCCTTCGTACTGGCAGTATGATTTTTGTTGTTGCGTGAAAGGAACATCGATAGCTAAAGTCCAAGCACATGATTTTATTGTTAAAATGCTGCAGCCTTTAGAAAGATTTCTTGGTAGGAAAGTTGCTAGTAAAAAATTTACTCACTTATTGTACTCGGCAGATAAAAAGTCCAAGGAGTCTGCCATGATTCTTGCACGCAAAGGAGCAGCAGGATTAACACTTGCCTCGGCTCTTTGAAAGACAGCTCAAGCTATTTGAAATAAGCTTTCAAGTAGCATCTGTTGAAAGAAGTTAACTTCCAACCCGCTGACAAATGTTGCATTATAAGTTTGTCACCTAGCTGACAAACTAATCATTAATTGCTGCAGTTGTCTTTGTTTTGCACTTAGAGTGGGTGAATTACTCTGTCAGAGCTGCCCTGCCCACCCAGGTAAACATTCGCCTCCTATGAAAACATGAGAAGTGTACTGTAAATATGAATGTGCTTTATGATCGTCATGACTTCGTACAACCATCCGCTGATTATTAATTATTATTTGTGATAGCATGGAGAAGAAACTTGACTGAGGGAAATGATGGCTCTGTGTGCTTCAGACCAATAATTAATGGTTGAAAGTGCTGTGAGTATTGTCAAACTCTGCTGAATTCACTAAGAACTGCAGAACATTCAAACGTATATAGGAATTCACTGGCATACTTCAGAATTTTATTTTTTCAGCATTATTTCCTGAGTTGACTCCTGATGTGACTGCCAGCATATAAACTAGAGACTCTTGTCTCTGCTCTGTCAGGCTATCAGGTAGCTTTGTGGTACCGAACAACTAGTTGCACACAGCTTCCAAAAAATGCTCATACATCTTCTTTCCATATAACTTTTCAAGTCATGTTTGTTCATTTGGAAGAAAATCTTTGGCCAGGGTCTGAATGCTTGGTATCTGTATTTAAGCAGTTCTTCCAAATAATTCCTGAAAGCTCAGGTGTTCCTCAGAACCTCCCAGCCGAGTAGATATTTCTTTTTTCCTTAGTGTACTGCTGCATGCTTTGATTTATATCAAAGGCATCACTGCAAGGATGCCATCATTAGCTGTGGCTTCAGTGCTGATGCATACAGCTTATTTACGAATAACAATATAGAAATTCATAGGAAATATGAAGCAAGTTTTACTTCCACTTCAGTGTCTACAGCAGCATCAAATGCTGCTAAAAAAGACAAAAAAACCCTACACCAAAAACCACAGAATAATTAAGTCCAATCCTGTCTGCAATGCTTAGGTAATCCTGCTTGAAAAGAGAGCAAATATATGTTGTGTTTGTGTTTTCTTTGCATAGGTATTCTTTTCCTTGCATGCATCTGTAGTTGCCACTTTATTTATGAAATTAATTATTTGTTTTCATGGTATGCAAGAGCAGAGAAATACTAGGTCAGGATATAATTCATTTTTTGCATGGGAAACAGTAACATCCACACTGTTAACGGCTGAAACTTCCTCCTTGCTCTTTCCTGTAAAAAGCAAGTGAACAAGTGAAAACCCAATTTCTTTCAACTCTTTAAACCCAGGGGTTGCTCCCTATGGCTTGAAAAGGGTGAAAACTTAAGACAGCACAAATTTATTTAGGTACTTCTCTGTCAATCTCTTTAACATGGATTAATACTGAAGGCCATCAGTATAGCAGAGGTCTGTGGAGGTACAAAACGTGTAAGACATTAAAAAAAAAGTTCAGGAAAACTGTGTAGCTACTGGAACTGAACAGTGGGGAAACAACTGAAAACTTTTGTCATGAAATCTGAATGTTTATGTTTCAGGTTTTAGCAGTCTGCTGCTGCATCCGCAGCTACTAGGCAGTCATTAGCAAGTGATAAAGAATATACGAATTAGCTGCTGGTATTGAGCCAAAATACAAACATCTGCATTCTTGAACTGCCTATAGATTTACACAATTTTATGCTGTCTTTTTTCCTACCCTAATACTCAAAATGTATTTAATGTCACAAAACATGATGCTTTAGAGCTTACACAGGAGAAGAGATTGCCAATGAATGAAGATATATGTTCATTTTAATGACACCAGTAATGCTAAGTCCCAGCAAGCTTTTGGCAGGAAGGAGCTGAATTTGGTACCATGGGTGGATTCTGCTTCACTTGAGCGACACCATTTAAAGTTCCTGTAGATTTGATTATCTCGGGATCATGGCCACAATTTATTCTGCAAGTTGGCTGTCATAGTATTAGATTCCAATTCATTTAAAATAAGACAGAGAACTTCCTGACTTTTAATACAAGTCTTAAAAAACCAGCATGATGTGGAAGAATGCAGCCAGTCTTAAAGATTTATTTCATATTTACTTTCATTTTTATTAGTGCCTTTCATAATTTAATTACAAGACATGGAAATGTAAGTTATCATGATAGAAGTACGCTTATAAGTAAGTGGTTTATGATCACTAATTGACAGAGGTTGGCTTTATTCATACACGTTCTGTATATTAATGACTGTTTGCATTCATCAGATCAGAAATTATCAGGATACAGAAACTTTACAGTCCTGCATTTATGAAGCATAACTGTAGCATATACTCAGATGAACATAAAATTTCCTGTCAAATTTGTTCTACTGTAACGTAGTCAGTTGAAAAAAATGTGCCATTTCCTAAACCCTTGTTGTAGGTGTTTTTCTTTTAATGTGCTTCTGGTACAGATTTCATTCTGTAGTTTAGTCTGAGTATTTAACTGACCAAGATTTGATTTTGATTGCATTAGAGAAGATAGTATTTATTCTGGATTTATACAGGCATTCTTGGGAAAGTAACTGGGCCTGTTGTTCCTACAGAGGTGCAGGTTTTCCATCACTGGGAGTTCGCTGTGCTAAGTCAGCTCTATGGGAGGAAGAAGAGGGAGTTCCCAAGCAGAGATCAGAGATCAGCACGTGCTTGGCAGTCATCGTTAAATGGTGTCCTGTGATAGCCTTGAATGGGATGAAGGAGGTATGCGTCTCTTTGGTAGTGAACAGAAGCCTACAGAGGAGGCAACCAGAACAGATAAGTGGAACAGCTACCACAGTCATCCACCTTGCAGCTACCCATGTAACTCACCACTTGCATTCGGCAGGAGAGACAGAGAAACAGCTGCGTGTGTCCTAAGAGCAGGAAAAGGCTATACATCTTTTCCAAGTTATTTTAATCTTCTCCTGTATGTTATTTGAATCTGAGTGTACTAACTTTATATATGGAAAAAATATCTAGAATGGGGTCAGACATCTTGCTTCAAATAGTACAGGATTTGGTTCAATTTTTTCTTGCTCTTTGGTCAAACACTTTTTGAAACCCACTGACACCAGGAGGCAAACCATAGTGGTTTGAATAGACTTCGGATGGACTGCATGATCCGTGCTGTTTGCAGATGGATAGAAAAGATACGTATATGGTGATATATAGAAGAGAAATATTTTTCCATGTTCCCTGGAGCATGATTATTTGGAGCTGTTGCAAAACACTGGTGTTCCCTTCCCAGCCTTTGAATCAGTCTGGTGTTTAATTAGCAGCAATGACAACAAGAGAAAGAACAACGCCCAAATTATACAGTAGGGGTTGCGTTTTGGATAGTCTGTTCTACTTTTTTCACTGATCAGTGATTTGAGCTTGTTTCTTGTATTTAAACAGGTCCTGAATCAGACCCTTCTAAAGTTCACAGCTACAAAATAACCTTATAATGCTTCATGATCATTGTTAACTTCAACAGGAGGGAGTAAGCCTGCCATGTGTTGTATATCTAGTGTGATACTTTCCCGTCTGGCAATCCAGCCATTCATTGCCACAGGTTGGCTTAGAGCTCATGAATTTGGATGTGCTGTAGGAAGAGGGCAGGCATTTGCCTGCAGTTCCGCCTATTAGGACAGCGTTGGGAGAGAACAGCTGAACAAGAAAGCAGAAGAGCAGCTGTACAAATGGAGGCTCACTGTCACCTCCCATTCCCTTTTCTAACAAATTGAGCCAAGCCATCCCCTGCAGTTATCCAGCACCTTCTGTTTACTCCACTTTTCTCACAAGGACCACCACCATCATCTGCCCTTTGACTTCAGTGGTCTACCGCACCCACTGGGATCCCTCAAAACACTTACTCTTTGCTTTCTGTTTCTTCCAGCATCTCCGGCAGCTCAAGGGGGGCTGCAGCTCTCAGAAGTCTCCCACCCCTCCATTAGCGGGAGTGTTACACACTTGTCTTCCAATTCAGGTTCTGCAACCCCACCTCACTGCTCTTGAAAGCCTGTCCCAACCTGATCCACCAAGTGTTGTTCTGCTTCATGACCCACTTCTACCGTTGTGCTCAGGCCAAGGGGATTTAGCTTTAAAGCAAATATACCTGGTTATGTACAAGTTGTTTGCTATTGTGACATTCAGTCATTAAATAATTTCTGGAACATAACACAGTTGCCAAAACACACAGGACACAGTGGCAACCATTGACCATGACCATGCCCATCCAGTACCCACTGCTGGGTCTGTGGCTCAGGCTAGTTGAACAAGTGCACTGCACTTCGAGGGGGCTGGAGGGAAGCAGAGCCTGGCACTAGATTTTTTATTATATATGTTTCCCTTTAGCCAAAGTGTCCCAGATGTCACTGGCAGCTGGCATGTTAGACATGGTGGCTCTGTGGAGCTTCAATGTCTCTTTTAGCGTAATTTCGTATAGTAACCAAGGCTGTATGCTTCTCTGCTGAGGGCTGTTGCATGTATGCATGTACCCATAGTAGCTTCTGAACCTGTTGGCTAACTTCAAGAAGCCTGTCTAGTTGCTGTTGTGGAGAGGAGCAATGTCATGAGTGTCTTGAGAATCGGTAAGCAGCTGGAGGAGAGAAGTCCTGAAGCATGAGTCAGCTGTAGGACTTGCACCTGGGGGAAACAAGGCTTCTTTGGTTTGCTGCTTGTGGAACTGCTTGATCTAACTTTAGCACTTCTTAGGGAAGAACTGCACTCCAGATGCCATGAAAGATGATTAAAGAGGACTCTGAAATGCTTGCTTTGAACTTTTCAGAAGTTACGAGCAGGATCTGGTAAGAGAGTCAAGTGAACAATGGTTAGTGACTTGAGTCCGGATCACTAAAGGACTTTACACCTATCAGCAGGAGATGCTGAGGCCAGATGCGTGCCTAAGCGATTACTCCTTTTTACAGTCCCACTTAATGCAGGATCTGAAGCCCAGAATCACCTACCTGTTTCTGATGTGATTATATAAAAATCAGAGCATGTGCCTACCATTGTTTCTGCCAAGGGCTTTTGTGTGCAATTTTGCCCTGTTTCAGCATACCCCTTGGTTCCCAGGAGAGTTCTCTCTCCACCAGGCTCCATTCTAGAGGCTGGGAAGCACTCTTGACCCTTCCCAGGGAAATCTTTATTTATTTTATTTTCTGGAATGATTTATCAGGAGAAAGGGAATGAAGAAGAGCATGACTGTGCACCTCAGCATTAGGGTGTGCAGCTCAGAGAGACCTGGATTCCCCGCTCCTCTTCCAGGGCTGCTTCTCTCTTCTTATCTGATGAGTAGGAACATCGACATTTAAATGGGTAAAATAGAGAGGCAGCTCTAGAAGCAGAGACCAGTCCCCAGAACATCCTTTCCCAAGGGACAGATCTGTTAGATAGTTATTAAACAAGGGGTGGGCCATTGTATCCCTGGCTCCCCAACTGTCTCCTGAACTGCCTGAGGAGTTGTCCTTGCAGGATTAGGCAGCAGCTGATTGAGGCTTTTTCAGCACTTTGGATTCAGGCACATCATTTCTATCAAATTCCCTTTTACACAGCAAATAGCAAAAGCCAGAAAGTTGGTTTTGTGTTGCATCATGTAAAAATGTATTGACTGCGTAAGGGGGAAGGCTCCCTGAAACTCCACCAGATGCTTTTGGTAGTGCACAGAGAAGTCATACTTAGATGGAGAAGGGTCCTTTAGACAAAACCGTAAGGCACTTTGGGCTGCTGGCAGTTCTGAGGAATCAGCTGGGTACTTTGCAGATCACCCAAAAATGCCTCAGCACGTTTCACTGCCGTGTCCTGCATTGGAGCCAAGCTTGCTTGGTTCCCACTGTGTTCCAGCAGCATGGAGAGAGGGAGGTCAGTTCCTCAATGCTGATAAAGATTTTCCAATGGCACAAGACAGGCTAAGAGATGGTCTTAGGTGGTGATGAGAAAGCAAAAGCAAGAGAGTTTTTCAGTGATTCAAAGCCCATTTCCACTGGACTTTATCTTGCATCCTCCCACTTGTGCCAAGCGGAACAGAGCTGGGGTGAGTTTATTTTCCATCCCCCTGATTGTTGCAACATCTTCTTGGAGTCTCCTACTTAAAGCTGGAGAGGTTCTGGAGAAAAAGAAATGCAAAAGTGGTGACTGGCTGCCTTTGCCCCATATATAGCTTTGGTTTCTGGGTTACTCTGTTTTGTCTAGTACGTATCTGTGATACTGTCTATTTATATCCAGTTCTGTTTCCTGTCCACACTCACCAGCACCATTGTATCTCCCAGTCTGTGCAGTGGTCTGGAATCACACACGTACACACGGGCCAGAAGTTGTCAACATCGCCTATTTTTTTAACTGGGACAACTAGGATAAAGGCTTAGGGTAGATGAGCTTCCTTGACCAGTGAGAGCTGGAGACAGGGAGAAGTGTGTTTTCTCGTGCTGCAGCTTGAATAGAAGGAGCTGCGGGTCTTTCTCTGGGTTGGTTTCCGCTCCAAAACCAGGGTGGAGAGCGATCTCCCCACCTCCAGCCCAGAGAAAGGGGATTTGCATGGTCCCAAGCACTGTGGCAGCAAGCTGGCCAGCAGTTCCAGGAGAGCAGCTCTGCACCAGCACAAATCCATCAGCTCTCCATTCCTCAGGGACTTAGTGGCTTCAGCATGAGCAGCAAGACTTCAGCCTCTAAACCTCCGCAGCGCGTGGCCCTGGCGCTTTGCGGTGTAGACCGTGCCCACAGCTGGGCAGTGTTTCACTCAGTGTGCTCGCTGGAGGAGACAGCACCACAAGTCGCCTTCTCCGGGGAAGCCCTCAACACCCTCCGGTGATGCCCCAAGCTCTGCTTCTTCCCATTTCTAACAGTGCAGTCCTCATTATGCTAAGCTGAAGCATGTATCTAACATAAGCATGTACACCTCCACAGCGGATCCACCTGAAGCAAGAAAAGCATCGCATTTTTTGCAAAATTTTACCTTTCAAATGCAACTGCAGGATCTGCATAATTGAAACTTTGGCTCTGATCTTGTTACCTCCTTCAGGAAATTCCTGAGAAATGGAGATTATAAATGAGGATCTGTAGCAAACACAACCGAAAACAGGCATCTCTAATGTTTTTGCAATGTGTTCAAAGCAGCTTGGGTGCTGAGCACAGAAAACTCATTTCCATTTTACCTGAAATGCCATTACGTTTATCAAGTTGAGTGGCATTAATCCTAGAACATACACAAATCTTTTTTGATTTTGCATTTGTCATAACTAAAAGATCCCACTAAATATTTCTCTATTCCTCTAAATAATATTGCCCATCATGTAATACTTGTCTCAGATTTTCCTCAGTGACTTTGTATCAGAGCTGAAAAAGAGCTATCACAGAAAATAAAGTGGGACTAAAATAACGGTCCTTTGTATTAAATTTAACATTTGGCTTCTGTCCCAGAGTTTTCCACATCCACATTAGAATCAGATGGTAGAGTAAGATGAAAAGATTTCCTGGATGGATTTTATTCTTATTCTTATTGAAGGGCTGATAACATGCTGAAGGCAAGATACTTGTTGTAGTAAAAAAAATCTGCCTAATATCAAAGACTGGATGGACAAGCTGACATGTATTATTGTTAGGCCTCCCTGCTTGATCACATTTTAGTATCATAAAATCATTCTGCTAGTGAACATGAAGTATAAAAATTCCAGCGTGAGAGCAAAAAGCCCAGGCTGGCAGGTAGCGCTCCTTTGGGCACGCTGCTTTATGCTTAGTAGCTGACCATAAGCCAGCGCAAGGGTTTAATATCAAGAAGTGGCATTGGCGACAGCACAGTGTAGCTATGTTTATTTTAAATTTTAGTTATTCTCAAATATTTGCATTTATGAAAGGCAATCCCTCATCCTGACTTACCTGTGGAGCTGGTTTCACGTGTGACGTGACAGTGTAGGGCAGCCACGCCAGTATTGCTCAGCCTCCTTCAGGAGTCATGCATCCTCTGCTCTGTCCCTGAACCAGCCACTTGCCCTGGGTTCCTCTGGCAATCTGGAGACAGAAAGATCAAAGGGATTTAAATACTCTTCAGAAAGCAATTTTCCCTTTACTCAAAGCAGCTTTGTATAGTACTTATGTATGACTGGGCTTAAATTGTACAAACGTTTGCAGGCTCTGGGTATTCTATGCAAAAACAATTACTTTTGATAAAATGAAGGAGTGGTGCTTATAGTGTAGCTTTTTCTGCTGTAGTGGAGACTGCGAGCATGATATTGGAGCGATAAATTAGATTTTGCAAAGCAGCTCTTCTGTAGGGAGTCTGCTGCTTCAGACTGACAGGCTATAATTAGCATTTTCTTGGGGATATTTTTGCTCTGTTTTGACGCAGTATCTTCAGCAGCAAAAGTAGAGCAGCAATTGCAGGCTGCATTGACCCTTCATTTCAGCTCGTGATCGAAATGGGTATCGAAGTGCAAATATGCTTTATAGATATCTTATGCTGCTTTTTAAAAGGCACCTTTTTAAAGCAACTGGTATGTGGTTTGAATTTACAGGCACAGAATCGTTTCACCAGCACTGGTGTTTACAGCATCGACGTCAACCTCTGAGCTTATTATACCCAGCGCTCCCTTTACAGTCAGTGGAGAGAAATGTGCACGTTTAGAGGAGTAATTCATCTGATCTATTTTAGACATCTTTCCAGTGAGATGGATTGTATTCTAGAAGAGCCTATTTCTGTCTTTAGCAGTAATTAATCCTAGTATAATTAGTTCAGGAGGGGCTATCTGTAGTTAGGTGGGATGGATCCTATACAGCAAGTTTCTGAATAGCACTGTATTCTCACTCCGCTATTAACACCGTTTGTATTAATGCTTTTTTTTTTTTTTTTAAATGATCAGATTACCATAGGGAATAGACAAAGAGGTCACTTGTGTTTGTTAGAAATACTGAGTCCCTAAGATATTTTTACTGCTGATAATTACAGCTACCTTAATGCTTCCTGCGAAAGCTGTTTTGGTAGTTGTATTGATCCTGCCCTCTGTGACTCAGGTACCAGTTCAATGCTAAACATCTTCTCAGGTGCAGGGTGTGTTCTGGGGCATGTTGGCTACTTGAGCAATACTGAGGGACATAGGGCAGAAATCTGTGAGAGAACATGGGACTTCCTTGCACTCTTCTGAAAACAGCTTCAAGGAGGCCAGATGAATGGGGCTGTAGCATGTACATGCCTGTTTTCAGGAGTGTTACTAAAACTGGGATGAGAGATAAGGAAGCATAATTTGTACTGGGGAGCGGTGTTGATGCCCTGATCATTTGGGTTCACCTGAACTATGCTTATGGGTTCATTCAAATAGAAGAAAAGCCCTCAGAGCTGGTCTCCTCAAGAAAAGTTTGCCATATATGGCAGAGCATAAAGGGTAAGCAGCATCTCAGGAGACAGAAGAATTTCCGATGAACAGCCCTCAGCTAAAAAATAGAGTAATACCTAGTAGCTAAGGAATCAAAGTCGCTTCTGAAGTGTATGAAAAGTCATAGAATAGGAGTAATGAAGTATTATTGGTCCCATATTTGTTATTTGTCACTATATCGTACTGGTGCAAGCAGATCGATTTTCAAAGGGTGATGGCTGCTGGAAACATGTTCCTTGAAAACCTTTCTTGTTCACTACCCCAAAATCTACAATTACTTTTGGAAGTCTTGGCTTTGGAGTAGAATTCTGATATCCTGATTACAGACACCCAAAGCCTCAAGGGTCCCTTGTATGGTCCACTGAGCATTAGTTTTCTTCTAACTGATCTTCTGGTTGATTATGTAATTAATTTTTCTAGGTAAGTATGTATTCTGTTTCTTTAATTAATTCATTCTTCCACCTCAGCTTTGCTTATTCCCACCTTTGTCAAGGTCTTACATTAATATTTGCAGTATCACCTAGTGTATGCATTTTCTGTTTCTTTTTCTTTTTTTACAGATGTAACTGAAATTGCACCATGTATTTTGAAGACTTCACCAACAGATCAGCAGCTGAACAAGCTTGCGAGGAGACTGGGACCTGAATGGGAGCATATAGTTCTGTGCTTGGGTTTGTCCCATACTGACATCTATCGATGTAAAGTCAATCACCCTCACAACCTGCAGTCACAGATTGTAGCTGCGTTTGTCCTGTGGAGACAGCGTTGGGGGAAAAAAGCAACAATCCAAAGTCTGCAAGCCAGTCTGATGGCTGAAGAAGCGGATCCTTCTGTGATACAGTACATGCTTGAGTGAAGCCTTGCTATTGATCGCGAGCTTTCAAGTACTTTGTTAAATTAAATAATAAGGATTCACTGAAATGTATTTTGAAGACCTGACACCTCAAACTGGAAAAAAATAGGGTTGGGAACTGTGGTTTTATTAAGCTTAAATATTCCAATTTTCTGTGGCATCTTGTGACTTATAATTCTTTTCATGCCAGATTAATTTTTAGCAGGCATTAAAAATGGATCACTCTTTCCTGTTCGCTTTTGTACTATTCCAGTGGGGATATAGGGTGACACTTAAAGTCCTTGCAAGCAGGAGGCCCTGCAGCGAGTTCAGCAAGGTTTCTGGTTTCATTGCAGGAGCAACGCTTGGTTTAACCTGTTTTCTGGACTATGCAGGAGCCTTTTTTACTGCTGTCCAGTGCTACTTCCCTGATATCCCAGCAAGAAATGAGAATAATCACTGTTCCTAATTTAACAATTTTACGACAGGTATTGCAGGTGGCTTATTTCACATTTGTAAAAGTTTTAGCACATACAGTTTCTGGCTAGGATAGATGGCTGCCACCTTAGTCTACCCTTGAAACTGGCCCTAAGTGGAAGTAACAGGAACCTAGTGTGCCTGTGAGGATTTCTCCCATTATTATTTAATGGGTGTAGATTTCTGCAAGGAGACAAGCACTGTGTGCATATCCCATCTCTTGGCATA
The DNA here is from genome assembly GCF_963921805.1 of Phalacrocorax carbo. Classification (NCBI taxonomy): domain Eukaryota; kingdom Metazoa; phylum Chordata; class Aves; order Suliformes; family Phalacrocoracidae; genus Phalacrocorax; species Phalacrocorax carbo. The sequence continues at coordinate 50,549,372 of NC_087513.1, forward strand.
GCACTGGTGGGGAGTTCTCAGGGAAGACAAGCGGTAGAAAAGTGACCAGAAGAGAGGCAGGAACAGACAAACAGGGCAAGAAGGGGCTTAAAAAAATGAGACAGCTTCTAATCTGCCCGTGTTTGTCTCTGCTAATAAACTGGAAGACAACCTGGTGCCTGCTGAGTCTTTGTACTGTCCTCTGGACCCAGGCGGTCTTGTTTCACAGAGGTTTTACTCTTGTGTTAGGAGTCCATAGGCACCTTGCTCTGACCACCATATGCCCAAGAGGGTGCTGAAGCTTGCAGATCCTTTCTGGTCAAGATGAACTCCCCACTGCTCTCCTTCCAGCTTGTGCCGTCCACCAGGCTCGTTTGCTCTCTACCAGCTTTTCTGCACCTAATGGGGGCAGCTTTGACACTCCTTTCCCAGGTTCTTTGCCAGCCGTAATTGTACCACTAGTGTTGATTAGATTTTATCCAGAAGAGCAGTAAAGCTTGGGCTTTTCTCCTCCTTACCTTCCTGTCAAGGAGGTTTTTTTCCTGCTGGGAGAAACCACTGAGGTTTATGCTGACCAGGTAAATGGGGATCAGTTCACAGGGTTGTATCCAAATGCAATGGAAGTGACCAGCTGCTCTCTGAGGCCTGATGATAAGAGGCAGAACATGTTTTAATTCTCCCTGAGCAGTTTGCTATACAGTAAATGAGGAGCAAATTTCGGATGCAGGGTTTCAAGGACTATTTATGAGCAAGTTATGGTAGACTGTTTCATCTACAGAGTCATTGCCAAGTAACTTCCCCTCCTACAAGACCTGCCCCGTATAATTTAACAGCTTTACAGCCTTGTCAGAAGTCTTTGTTGGGGCAAGAATGAACTTTACTGCCTTTTTTCATTTGTTTTAATTCTTCCTATAGCAAGATTTTAGAATACATCTGGGAAGGACAAAGAGTTTTTAAAGGAAATCTTGTCTGCCTTGATTTTCAGAAGCACGGAAACAGAAAAAATATCCTGGCAGGATCAGCTCGTGCAGGTCCCGAAGTGATCTGGTGGTATTTTGGTTTTAATCTTCTATCCACAGTTCTGACCTTCAGTAAATCATGATCCTGTTACACCTCACTCAGATCTTAACTAATCATATCGTGTTATGGCTACTTACAGAGTTTATCAACAAATCCTAAATAAAAAATGTAAATCAGTTTAGGCCTTGGGATTTATTTATTTTTCTGTTTCATGATGCTTTAATGCCAGCATATTCTTTTTTTTGGTTGAAAACCATCCTGGAGCAGGTGTACAGACATTTGGGAAATTCATATGACCATGGCCCAGCATAGGGAGTGTGATGAGGACTCTGAAGCAATTCTGCCAGTGACATGGGCAGGAGCATGGTCTGCATGTTAGGGAAGAGGGACAAAGCAGTGTCCGTGGCAGCAGTTTGGAAGTAAAAAAGCTGGAGATGGGGCCAGGAGAAGCTACTGAAAACATGATTTAGAGGAAGAAGCTGGCTTCTGGCAACATAAATGCAAGTACTTTATCTTGTTTTGAGCCAGCATGGACCAAGTCTTAACACAGACTGGTCTCCAAGGGGGTCATCCCCAGTTAACCCAGTGTGAGCTCAGTGCTCCAGAAGGCAACCAGTTCCGGTGGTAAAGCAGTGTAATAGGCACACTCATGGGGCCCTGGTACCTTCTTCTTTGGGTGAACTTTGCATTTAATGTTCTTCATTTGTATGACCAATGTCAGGTTATCCATAACTTACATATTTAGACTCTTTTTAATGGTTAAGAAAACAGCCTGGGGTAGGTATGAAGTACAATGCCAAAGAAGCCTTCCTTACAAGTCATGTATCCTGTGTCTACTATGGGTCACTGGAAACCTGATGGGTGAGTTATCGTATCAGATAATTTCTCCATTTACGTTGGTCTTTAGGTGGGCTGAATTCTGCATCCTAGCAGTGGTACTGAAATTACAGTAGCCATGGCTAGAAAAGGAGTTTAAAACCTGCCCTCTCATATTGTAGAACAAAGCACTTAATTCATAATTCATAGTTACTTTCACATTCCCAGGCCCTAAATTAATGCTGTAATACTTGAGTTGCAAATATTGAAAGGAGAGGTTTACTTATTTTATGAGATTGTTTCCATTGCTGTCATTTTTAGATTCATGGAAATGTTCCTATTAGACACTTCAGTTTTATTAAAGCTTGGTTTTGTACCACACAAATGCAGGGACACATTTAACTTGCCAGTAGTATTCCTTTAACCCAGTGGATTTTTCCATCCACTTAAAAATATTTTTCTTCTGAATGTAATGCTTTATTTTGCACAAGGATGCAATTAAGACAATTTAATTCTTCAGATGTACAGCAAGGCCTCTTATTCTCTCTTAGGACAGCCAAAAGGTCTTAAAATGTTTATTCTTCTCTGGCTAATTTGAGAGCAAATGTTATTTATTTAAATCTCACTCGTAGACAAGCCTGCAACTTGAGTATTGTTCAGGAGTGAGGCAACTCGGTGAGTAAATTTCCCCATCTCTCCCTTTGCCTCCACTCCCTTGCGCCACCAGTTTGGGTGATGACAGGGGGTTTGCACAGGGGCTCCTGTCCTCTCTGCCCGCCGTGCCCCCAGGACTGGTGCACATGGCAGGCTGACAGCCAGGGGCAGCCGCCAGCAAGGTCTCGTCCCCCTTCCATTGCTCATCACTTGCAGCGAGGTGAGTGGCCGCTCCAGGCTTCAGGCTAGCAGTGGGCTCAGGGGCAAAGGTTAGCAGTTGGCAACTGCCCTCTGATGTGTTTGGGTTTCTTAACTGATGTTGAAAAAGCCTGTCTAGTGAAAATGGTATTATTGCTATCTATTTATTTGTGTTGTGGCAGTGTTTAGGAGCCCTGAGAGAGGAAGGCTTAAAGGTGGCCCCTGCTGGACTTTCCACTGAAATGGATAGCTTAACTTCTAGTCCTTGGAAAAAGTAGTCATTGATTTTCTTCCTTGGTCTATAAAGAAGACTTTGACATCCCATTTAACTCTCCTAAGTGGTAAGTAGGCTGTATAAAAGCTGTTTTGTACTCTGCAAGTACAGGTGGACTCTTAGCATAGTAATAGGCAAGGTCTAAGAGCACTACTTCCCACCTGTATAAAGCAGCATGGATGATCACAAAGGAGGGATCTCCTCAGGGCAGAACCATGTCAAGGAGGCTTTACACTGCGTTAAACAGTGGCTGGAGTGTAGAGTAAAACAAAAATGCAGTCATCTTTGAGCAGCTTCTCCCAGATGATGCGGGGGGGAAATTTCCATCTTGAGTCATATGTTATGACAGTCATTGATCTATGGAATAAAACATTTTGCAAAAGGCTGGGAAAATAAACAAAGTCATATTATATTCAAAGAATATGAAAGGCATGCTCATCTGATGCTAAATGTTGTCATGCTGCCAATTTTGTTTCTTACTGGAAAGAAAAACAGGCTCTGAGAGCTAATCTGTTTACAAACTTCCATAGTCTCCATAGCCATAGACTAATGTCAAGGCATAGTGGAAGCAGAGCCGAAATGACAGTTCCTTAAGGCTTTGTGTATTTACAATAAATATTCAAAAGCTTTGTCCAGATTTCACTAAACGAAAAGAATTTTTACTTTCAAGGTGTCTTTCTGTCATCTGATAAATAGACCTAAAAATAAATCCAGTGATTTGGCTTTTTTTTTTTTTTTTGGCCTGAATATAGTGTCTTTTTTAACTGAGTTCCTTTTGACAAAAAGAACATTTGCTGGAAATGGAAATAATATTTCAAAATATCTTTCCAGATTAAAAAAAATGAATTATGTGTTTTAGCAGAATTCACTTCTGAACTTTTTAGTTGTGAAAAAAGATGATTTGGCAATTTCCCTTTGAAGCTCTTGGGGAGATCTGAGTGATCAGTATAGCTGATAATGGCGCAGGAAGGCTCCCTGCACTCCTGCAGCAGTGACTGCATTAAAATGTCTGCACATGTTACAGATACCATTTCTGACACTGACGTCTGGTCCAAGCCCTAACAGCAAAGAGACAAAAACTCTCTTATTAACTTCAATGCACTTTGGATTAGGCCTTCTTTAATTGGAACCTGCTGAAGTGTGGTACTTTTACTACCTCCCTTTGAAAAGCAATCTTTATGGATTTGGGGTAATAAAAAGGAAAAGGTTTTTTGTGGGTGTAGTAAGCACTCTAAGTTATGGGGTCCTCTTTTCACTGCCTCAAGTGCTACTTTGCACTATTCACTTCAAAGTAAGTGTCAGGAGAAAGGAGAAAGAACAGAGGAGTGGAGCCATTCAGCAAAGGATATCAGTATGTTTCCAAAACTGAGATCATTTTGAGTTCTGGAATGTGAATAATCCCCTAAGAGGTGGGATTTTATGGCTTGGGAGATTATTAATAGATTCATGGAGTTTTCCACTTTGAGATCAAGGATCCAAACCCTCATTGACCCAAAAGAAATGCAGCCTAGTGGCAGTCTGTGCAAAATAAACTACGCATTTTCTTTCTTCCATCTTTAGGACTTTCATATCTGACCTACGCGGTACCAGCCCTTGCTATCGGTCTTAAAAAAGGGCATAGAGAATGGAATGAGCCAAGTACCTGAACCGCCCTCTGCCCAGAAGACGGACAAACCCGTTCGACCCTGGGAGGGCAAAGTAGGCAATGTGAATTGCCATGGCCGGTGTTAATGTTCACGAGGTGTGCACAGAGAGGCCATCAGCTTCCCAGGTTGTCACCCAGACCTCCTCCGCACCAGCACCAAGCTCATTCGCAGAGCGGACACACAGAGACCTCCTTAACAACTCCTTGCAGCATACGCTCAGAGGCCATTTTTACTTGCTGGCTAGTTATTACTCTCCTGCGAGTGCTGTCATAGCCCTTCCTGAGGAATGTGTGTCTAGGCATAATATTAAACTGCTCAAAGTCCTGTTTCTGCATGATAGAGTCTCGTCCATGAACAGGCTCAGGGCAGGGTAGGACAACACCTTAGCTGGGAGCTAAGATGTTGTCCTGTTGTCTGCTCAAGCGCAGATCCCATCAGCAATGTTTCTAGTTAAAGATACATTTCCGGAGTCAGAGTTATTTTCTGCTTAACAATGCCTCTTTTTTTTCTTAAATTCAGAGCTGATCCAGCACTTGCTTCCTGGTTTGATTTCTGTGCTGGTAGAGTGAGTTTTGCCCCGTTATCGGGACGCTTGCACTTGGCCATTCCGCAGCTGTAAGTCAGCCTGACCCATAGCATGCAGCTCAGGCACAGGCCTCAAAATGAGCCCTTCTGACTTTCAAACTATGCGAAGTCTTCTAGCACCTGGGACATCTGCACGTTGCTGCTCACTGTGATTTCAATTATTAGGTATTTTATTTTTATTGACTCTAATCTTCCATCTTTGCATCGTTAATTTTGGATGACCCTGAAGAGAATCATTGCAAACTAGAGTGGGGGTATTTTTTTGCACACACCCTGAACACCGTTCCCTAGAAAGCAGACACAGACACTCTCACGCTCCTTTGTTGTTAATTTTGATTTTTTAGGGATACTTTCTCTGACGGGCAGGTGATGCTTCCCAGCTCACAGCCCTGTGAACCCCAGGAAAGGGCTGGGAGTGTTCCCACTTGGCTGAGACCCGTCAGGACAAGCCCACAACCACATTTGCCTTTGCGGCACCTTAGCAGGAACAGTGCTGGGGACACATGGCACTTGTGTCATTGCCCTTGAAAGCCCAATGGGCACCTGACAGCCCTGTAAAAAAAAGGATACGAAGATATACTAACAGGAAAATATAACTTGCAATTATCTGAAGAGGCACACCTCAGTGATACCACCTTTTATGAGGTAATTTTATTTTTATGGACACATTTGCTAGACTTTATTTAAATAAGAAAGCAATTGAATAACTAGAGCATGTGGAGACTCCTGATAAGGATCCGTCTTTCAGGTTATTAAACAAACTGCCTAGCAAGTGCTCAATTATTCTTCAAAATGCTTAAGCAACACCTTTTGTTCAGATTCCCATCTAGAATTACCTCCCAGTAAGTTGCCTCCCAGTAATTTCCAAGAAGCAGTGAGCGATCAGCACACACCCCTGTTCTGGATAATAAAGACTTCTGAGAAAAATCTCAGGATTAACAAACAAGCCACGTAGGGACCTGGGAAATCAAGCCTTCTGAAGGAATTTTACTTGCTTCACACTGGGCTCGCTGTGCCGTCGACACTGATGTCTGCATGTGAAATGAGCCTCAATAATTACATATTCTTCCTCTCCATTGCTGGTCCTGACTTTGCAACATTTGAGAAACCACTTCAGGCTGCAACTTGTAGCACAATGCAGACTTCCGATGAGCAGAGCTCAATGAAGGCATAGCGAGCCCAAGATTATTTGCTTAATGCACGCTTGGGGTTTGCTGTCTGAGCAAGCGGCCATTGCATGGCAAGCAGGGTGGAGCACCGAAACTTCTGCAGAGCAGAGAGAGCTCTGAGGAGCATGGCTGTGCTTCTCAGCCGTGGTACAAAGTGTGTCAACACGGGCATTGAAGAGGTGACCAGAGGTTTTCCTCCTTGTGATACACACAGGTTTTTCTCAACCAGCACCAAGTATTTGGGTCCCACAGAACTCTGAAAAACAAAACCCCCTGGAACTGGCTATTCAAAGCAAGGGCCACATCACAGAAGTGGGCAAGAGTGATAGCAAAGATCTGAATAAAATGAGACTGGAAAGAAAACCCCTGAGTCTGGCTGACCAGCCTGTTGAGAATTTGAGGACTGATTTCTCTGTTTCTGCTGCAGACTGGGCTCTGTGTCACGGGTTGTCAGCTTCTCTGCTTCCATGTCAGCTCAAGGCTCTGGTGAGTCAGCCCCTGGGTGCCTGGTAAAGACAAGGAATAGCAAACAGGTCAGAGAGGGACAAGTGTGCGTGAGCATGTAGAAGACAGGAATAAAGAGATTGGGTGAGGAGGGAATGAGCTGTGGAGCTCCTGGAGGCCTCCCTCCCAGCTCTGCTCCATCCCCAGCGGTGCCCCAGGTCCCTGCTTGCTGGCTCTCATTTCTTCCATGAGGCCACACATCAGGAGATGTGTCCTCTGACGCCAGCAGATGCCACAGCAGGTAGGATTTTTCTTTCTCTTTTTTTCCTTTTCCCAAGCAGACACAACCGACACATCAGATTTCACCCTGAAATCCAGCTGACAGCCTGGCTCCAGGTTTAACGTGCTTTCCTAGAAGGGACATTGCTCACAGGGCACGCAGCTGCAATTTCCAAAAGCTAATCCCACAAGGCGTGCATCCTGGCAAGGTGACAAGCCATGAGTGACTGAAGCAAAGTCGTCACTTGAAAGAAGTGCCAGCAGGCGCCTGGCCAAGCATGGCCGACAGCAAACGCTTTTGGCCATGGCTGCTGCCCACCCAGCACCTCCTGAGGGGCATGTGGCCACCACCACCTCCCCACACAGGGGAAGTAAGCACTGAGCCAACCTCAGGACATGCACTCTGCAGGGCTGGATGATGAGGCTTGGCCACTCCATCCAAGGCCTCCTGCTGGCTTTCAGGCCCTGGTTTGGAGACATGTTTAACCACCCAAGCTATTGTGTCCAGCTCTGGTAGAGCTGGAGGGCATCACAGGAAGGTCAGGCTCAATTGGCTGGAGAAACCTGCCTGCTGCTCTGAGGCTGTGAGGGGCTTGCCTGGTTCTTGCGTAGGGCTGTGAGTCAATACACAGCCTCACTTCAAGAAACTGGCAACCGAAATAGCTGGTTCCTTGGGAACCAAAACAAATCAACAGAAGCATCAGCTGCTTCAAAACCTCTTCAAGTGTCTCATCTTAGAAATGCAGGTTGTTCTCTTAAGTGTTATTAAAAAAGCACCTTGAGCATGGTATCATAGAATCGTGGAATCATAGAATGGTTTAGGTTGGAAGGGACCTTTAGAGGTCATCTAGTCCAACCCTGCCCTGCAGTGAGCAGGGTCATCTTCAACTAAATCAGATTGCTCACAGCCCCATCCAGCCGGAACTTGAATGTTTCCAGGGATGGGGCACCTACCCCTACTCTGGGCAACCTGTTCCTAACCTGGAGAATAGGAATGGGTGAGTTCTGGGCCCAATATGGAGGCCCATGCTCCTGCTTGCTCCTCCCAGGGCTCCCTGGCTGTACACCCAAGGTGGGCCCAATCAACACCTGCAGCCAGTCCCGCTCTGCACCCCCCACCACGAACATCCTCAGCATGGGCTTGCGTGGACCCTCGGGGTGGACCACGGTGGCTCATACTTCTGATGAGCCCAGCAGAAATCCAACAATGATCAGTGTGGCTGTTGAGTCTGAGCTGTCCATGCAGTGGTGAATGCCACTTCCCCTGGCAAACAACAGTGTTTTTCATTAAAAAGCCAGCATCGAGGGGCTGCCACGTTCACTGCTGTGAACTGTCCTGGGGACATAAGCTTGGTAAGAGAAGGAAGAAAAGGTGAATGGCACCATTTGATAGTGGCTTTAACTAACATGGTAGGAAAAATCCAGACCTCGTGTATATGAGATGATCATATGGCATAACAGAATTGCTCATCTGTTAAGCATTACTAAATGCTTACTATACTAAGCATTGCCGATCTCCAGGAAATGTACCTAGGTGAAGCTGAAGATTTTTAAATCTAAAACTGATGGCATAAATCAAACCCTTCTTAGGCTCCTGCAATAAGAGGAGAAAAGGAAATTGCTTTTCAGCCCAGAAAGCATGCTCCTGGTAGCTGATAAACTGGCTGTGACTCCCCACAGAAGGCACAATGAATAACAAGAGAGCAAATATCAGAACTATAGTGAGCCTCCAAAGGGACACAGGGAGCGACAGCGGCTGCTGCTGGAGGAATTTGGGGCTGTAGGAGATCCCCTTGGGAGGGAGGGCAGTGGGTGGGAGGGGGAACCACACCCTATGGGTAAGGGCCTGTAGGGTGCTCGAGGTGGAGTTGCTTCGCCATTCAGTGGCTTCCCAGTGTCACTTTAACTGCTTAACCCTGGAGCCAGAAAAGATATCTGAGGAAATATGAAAGCACCAATGAGTTTGTGCCTTGCTAGCCAAAGAGGAGCTTAGCCTTACTGAGGTCATGGGTGACAGTGTGATCCTGAAGAAAAGTAACCCTACGAGATGGAGACCTAACCTTATCCCTTCTAGCTTTCATCAGCTTAAGATCAGGAATGTAACCTGTGCTTTTCCCATAGACAGCAGAACGAAGATGGGCACCGCTGGCAGGCAGCTCAGCCCACCTGTCAGGTAGATGTGGTGACATGTTCTAAAGGGATCTTTTTTCCACTGTCTATTGAGGGAACGTAGATTACACACTTTGGCCAACCATATAGTGTTAGAAAGCCAGAGAAGAATCCATCTAACTTGAGACACCTCCCATAGAGACACCTACATCAGAGCTGATCCCTGTCACATCCTCTCATAGTCAAGGGAGAGAAGCAGGAACCTTTTGGGTGCAAGTCATCTACCTTTCCTTACATTTTTGCTAGGATGAGAGGAATTCACACCCCAGTGATTATAATTGATGCCTAGCTCAGCTGTAGGTATGTTCATTAATTGAGATTAATCCCATCCCTTGCGTCAGATGAAATCGATCCCACCCCAAAATCCTGGTTTTTGAGACAAGGTGCTTTCAGCTCCTGATGGTTCTGGCTGCCAATGCTGATGGCCCTTGTGGTAACGCTGCCACCTCCCCAGTCGTGGAGGTCCTGACAATGTGAGTTTCATGGAGGCCTTTCAGGGGGTAAGAGACGGCTCATGTAGCCAATAAAAGGAAATTGAAACTTGGTAGACAAGCTTCCCTAGAAAAAGACCTACTTGGTTTGTATAAACAGTTCACACACAGCAAGAGGGATTCTGGAACAAAATGCGGCCTTGTAATCCAGTTCTAGTCCCAGCTGTGTATAAACACAAAGTGTATCTCTGCTACAAAAACAGATCTATTGGGGGAAGCCAGTAAGGATGAGGGTGCCTAACAAAGGTGATAAACTACTAAGCAGTAGATCATGTATGTTACCTTGACCGAGATACTTGACTGTCCCGAGCAAAAAATGTTTCAGTTTGCGCCTTGTGAGAGGTTTGGTGGTTTGGCTTCCCCCCCTCCCACCCTTTGTTGCTAGAATTTTAAAAGCTTGAATTTGGAATAGTCTTGCATTTCCTCATGTCTGTGTGTCTCACCTCAGTGCCATTAAAAGTCATGACACGTAATAGAGAAACAGCTGTGCAGGAAACTTCAGGCATCTGTTTAATATTAATTGCATGTATTCCTAAAAAGTAATAGCATGTTTTTAAAATTTTGCTGCACATCTGGTGTGTCACTGCTTAGGGTTTTTTTTTAATAGGTTTTATCTGTGAGTCACTGAGAATTATCAGCCACAAGTGGCCAGACAGCAGGGAGATACACAGGCAAGCAAAAAGGAAGAGACGTTTCTAAATAGATTCTAAAAAACCACAGTTCTGAACAAAAATGACAAAGCAGCACAGACTGTTAGCTGCCTGTCAGCAGACACCTGGCTAAGGGGAATCTAGGTTTAGGGACGGAGAGCACATTCTATTAATAAACACTGTATGGTTTAAAAGATATATGTGTGAATCCTGTCCCAAACTGTAAGCTAGGATTTCTTTCTCAGCCAGAGAAGGATGAGTTCTCCTGCAGCTACTCGAAAAACCACAACTTCTCCCCTTCTGCTAGACTGCTTCCCCATTCTTACCCCAACCTACTTGCATTTAGCCATAAACTACCTTTCCTGCAGACTTAGCAAGTCTCATGTTAAAGAAAGTGGTCTCTTGAAGGTCAGGTGAAAGGTGTGTTTTTCGGCCTGACACAGCCCTGCAAAAAATCCAGCTCCAGGAGGTCATCCCACTGCTCTCCCCTGTGCTAGCCTGGGGGACCATGGAGCTGCAGCCTCCCCCTGCCACAGGGAGAGCCCAGACCTTGGGGAAGGTACAGCCGCCAGTCCCACCGGTGTCTCTGAGCTTCTGAAAATTATGCAGTGTCTCCGAAAAGCTTTTTCTGAATTATTGAATGAATGAATACTGTATAAAGGCTTTTTGCACGTCTTTCTGTATTTCCACCCACTAGGAGGCAAGGACCTCAAAAAGTGTCACTATGAATGACTCCTTTTTTAATTTAGAGATCTTTTTTTAAGAGCTTGTCTTGTATACTGCATATGACAGGGTGTTTCCCACTGTGAGCTGTTTGAAATATTTGCTGAGTGGTGACAACTTGTAATTAAGTCAGTAACAAATGATGATTTGAGATGTTTATTAATGCCTCAAAAAAGGACTAGAAGGCATAGATTTGGAAAAACACAGCTTTGTCAATGCTACAGAGCAGGTGCATCCCACAGAGAGCTCAATTTAGAGAAATGCAGCAGTAGGTCTATGGTGCATGCGTGCCTGGGGTTATCTTCAGCAGATGAGAGGACCCACAGGGTCTGGGGCAAGGGAAGGAGGGAAGGAAGCCACGGGCACAGCTCTCATCCCGATGTGCTGCAGCAGGCACCCACACCCACAGCAAGAGGGTGTCTATGGGAGAAGGGTTCCTCAATCCCACACTTTGGAGGTAGAAAATAAAGCCTAAGATTAAAATTAAAGATTAAAGCCTAAACAGTAAAGGGGAAAGCCCCAGTTTCGGGCTAAGCTTCATGGTTGGTTCCTGTGTTTGTAATGGGGTCAACAGCCAAAAACGCCATGGTCCTCCTTGGCGGGGATCTGCTTTGGAGTCAGTGCCCTGGGTGTCGTGGCATCTGCGAGCTCAGCATAGCCCCTGTTCAGACCTCTCTGCTCACCCCTAAAAAGGGGCAGTGATTTTCCTTTCTCCTTGAAAAAATGCTTTGAATTTTTCAAATGGGGAAGATTTGCAACTTCTAAGAGCAAGTGGGAAGATGTGAAGTGTGTGTGCTCCAGAGGTGTGGGGACTGAGTGTTGTGTGTTCATCCGTTTGCATTGCTATCACAAGGAGTACATTCCAGTCCCTATTTTTCTGTCTGTGCTGGTTTTGTCTGGGATAGAGTTAATTTTCTTCATAGTAGCTAGTATGGGGCTGTGTTTTGGATTTGTGTTGAAAACAGTGTTGATAACACAGGGATGTTTTAGTTACTGCTGAGCAGCGCTTACACAGAGTCAAGTCCTTTTCTGCCTCTCACCCTACCCCACCAGCAAGTAGGCTGTGGCTGCACAAGAAGCTGGGAGGGGGCACAGCTGGGACAGCTGACCGAAAAATATCCCATACCATATGACATCATGCTCAGCATATAAAGCTGGGGAAGAAGGAAAGGGGGGGACATTCAGAGTGATGGCATTTGTCTTCCCAAATAGCCATTATGCAAGATGGAGCCCTGCTTTCCTGGAGATGGCCGAACACCTGCCTGCCAATGGGAAGTAGTGAATTAATTCCTTGGTTTGATTTGGTTGCGCCTGTGGCTTTTGCTTTGTCTATCAAACTGTCTTTATCTCAACTCACAAGTTTTCTCACTTTTACTCTTCCGATTCTCTCTCCCATCCCAGGAAGAAGTGAGTGAGCGGCTGTGTGGGACTCAGTTGCCAACTGTGGTTAAACCACAACAGTCCTTTTTGGTGTCCAATGTGAGGCTCGAAGTGTTTGAAATAACAGCAGATTTGATTGGAATGTGCTAGATCAAATTTATAGCTGTTATTGCTGTTCAGCTATTAATCGGCAGGCTCGTGTGCTTGCCATGGGGCTTTCTTGCCTTCCTGTATATTAGAGTCTAGTTCTTGTTAGTGGCTGCTTTTTGCTTTCGCTGCTTGCTGTAGTGCTCTGCTGCTGGTCATCATCCTCTGCTGTGCCTGGGAACATTTTGATAACAGAAATGCTGATGTGCCTGGGCTGGCAGATGGCCAGGGCATCGCTGCTGTTTCTGTGCTGCTGTAACTGGACAGGCTGGAACTCCAGAGTGAACTTGTCAATGGGACTGTGATCTGTGGATGAGTCCACGTGGGATCAGGACACTCCAGAGCATCTGCATCCATGGATGAACCCACACCAGAGCAGGTACATCTTGAAGTGTCTGTGACCATGATTATGTCTGTGCCACAGCAAGTACACCACTGAAGGGATCGTGGCCCAAGGATAAGTCCACACTGGAGAAGGTATACATTGAAGCATCTGTGGCTGTGGATAAGTCCGTGCTGCAGCAGGTGTACCTTGAAGCATCAGATGCCTATGCAAGAGGTCATGCTGGAGCACATCAAAGCATGTGGCCATGGGTAAGACCATGCAGAGCAGATAGATACACCCCTGGAGGGACTGCAAGGTACAGCACCAGTACATGTTGGAGACTGACCTACTGGAAAGCGGCTCTGTTCAGAAGGACCTGGGAGTGCTGGTGGACAACAAGCTGACCATGAGCCAGCAATATGCCCTTGTGGCCAAGAAGGCCAACAATATCTTGGGCTGCATTAAAAGTAGTGTGGCCAGCAGGTTGAGGGAGGTTATCCTACCCCTCTACTCTGCCCTCGTGAGACCACATTTGGAGTACTGTGTCCAGTTTTGGGTCCCCCACTTCAAGAAAGTCAGGGAACTGTAAGTGCAGTGGAGAGCTACCAAGATGATTGGGGACTGGAGCATCTCCCTTATGAGGAAAGCCAGAGAAACTTGGGTTTGTTTAGCCTGGAGAAAAGAAGACTGAGGGGGATCTCATCAATACTTATAAATATCTAAAGGGTGGGCGTCAGGACGATGAGACTGTACTCTTTTCAGTGGTGCCCAATGACAGGACAAGGGGCAACGGGCACAAGATGGAACACAGGAAGTTCCACCTCAATATGAGGAAAAACTTCTTTACTGTGAGGGTGACAGAGCAGTGGCACAGGCTGCCCAGGGAGGTTGTGGATTCCCCTTCCCATGAGACAGTCAAAACCCACCTGGACGCATTCCTGTGCCCCCTGCTCTAGGTGTCCCTGCTCAAGCAGGGGGGTTGGACAGGATGATCTCCAGAGGTTCCTTCCAACCCCTACCATTCTGTGATTCTGTGTTTCTGTGACTGCAGCCATGGGGGAGGCCATGTTGGAACAGGTTTACTTCTGAAGGGACTCTGACTCTGGGTAAGGCCACGCTGGAACAGGTGCACCTCAGTGCAAGTGTGGCTGTGGATAAGCCTGTGCTGCAGCAGGTGTACCCCTGGAGAGACTGTGACTCATAGATAAGGCTTGCTTGCGTGAATGGCTTTTGCTTTGTCTATCAAACTGCCTTTATCTGAACCCACGAGTTTTCTCACTTTTACTCTTCCGATTCTCTCCCCCATCCCACCAGTGGGGAGGGAGTGAGTGAGTGAGTGGCTGTGTGGTGCTTAGTTGCTGGCTAAGGTTAAACCTTAAAATACCTCTCCAGTTGATGCTAAACTAGTTTTAGGAACCCATAGCCTAGAGAAATGAGCTCCAGGCTACTAGGAATCAAGTAGGGGACAATAAGGGGGAAATCAAGCAGCAGTGCTATGTAACCAGGATGTGAGAAGGGGAAAGGGAAGGCTTCTCTGAGCCTCTGCCTGGGGACCCAGCGGGTCTGGTTGCCAGCTCTGGCAACTGTTTGAGCTAAGTGTGTTTTGTCTTGATGTTTTTACAGATATGGAAGAAATAGAATTCCTGGCAGAGAGCAAGTACATTATTTGTGGATAGAGTTGAAGGGGGACAACACAGAACCTGCAGAACATTATTTAAAAATAATTTTAGTGAACAGCTGCACTCACAGGCTGCAGAAGAGAAAGAAAAAGCTCATGGGTCTCAGGGCAGAGACAGTATTTAACCTGCAGAATCACCACAGCTCAAATGCAGAGGGAAGTGTGGCTCTTTGCATCACATCCCAGCTAAGCACCTTGGTTGTCCCTCCCAGCCCTTACCCACCTCATGCTGCTGGGGACAGACATGAAGACAAGCCCTGCTCATGCTCCTGTTGTGGGGCAGGGAGCATTACGTGGCTGCCACTGGTGGTATCAACACATACCTGCTGAGCTGTGCTGAATCAGAAGCAAAGATCCTTTAACATGAGAAGGAGCTATATAGGTCAGAATCAAACCCAGCCAGCCATGCTAAATCTCTCTGAACATGGGGAGAAAATACTTATGTGCAGAAGGGCAAGCCTGACCCTGGAGCTAAATTGCAGGGGGGACCTGAGCTCTTCTCTGCAGCCAGGCTGGGGCAGGATGCTGCAGAGCTAGGCTATGGCACTTTGCAGGGAGAAAACTTGCATGCTTTTCTAAAACAGAGCAACTTTCCTGCCTGGCTGGTGTCCTCAGGGCATAACCCCTGGCAGTCTCCACATGTCGAGGCTGGTAAACAGATGCTGGGGGGGCTGGATGACTGCCCCTGCTTGCAGACCCTCCCCGCTGCCGCCATTAGGTCTGTCCTGGCACATGGCAGCACTTCCTCACCCTGGGTGGGAGTGCCAGCGAGGCACCCTGACCTGCCCTGGCTCAGGCTGGGCTGGGATCACTGTCCAAGACCTTTTCCTCAGTTAGCAAGAGGTGCCAAGATCCACCCCCAAATCAGTGAAGAAAATAGATCTCGCCAGGGCAGTTACAACCAGGAACAGGTTAAAGGTAGGGGAAGCACCAAAGAAACCACCCAACATGGCTCTTCGGGTTTTTTTCTCACTGGTGTGCCTCACCTTAAGCAACTTTCTCCTAGCATGACTTCACCCTGCGCTTCCTCACTGCTGGCAAACAGCAACATGCTGGAAAAGCTAAAAGCCTGACTCTGGCATATGCCTCGTGTCAGAGGGACAGCCAGGAACAAGTGGAGATGATGCGGTCAGACAGCCCGCATCCCCACACTCCTGGCCATCACGTGCACGTGTGCGTGTGTGTGTGTGTGTGTGTGTGTGCGCGCGAGCAGGATTTCCATTGCACCAGCATGCATGTGCAAAGGGACAGTGGACAGCACTGTAATTTATAGTCTGGGGCCGTTCGCCTCAACGCAGCAATTGTTCTGGCAGCACAGGACAACCATGGCAGCGCTGGCAGGAGGGGAATACGTCTCACAGCACCCCAAATCCTGCGGGTCACTTTGGCACAGAGTGTGTTGGGTGCAAGGCTGGTACACCGCTGAAGCCAGGGCGGGGGGGGTGGCAAGGTGGCGGGGGGCCCCAGCATGGTGCGAAGGTGAATGCCAAGCCGTCGTGAGAGAGGGAGCGAGTGGTGCACGGCGCGCAAAACAAGATCTGTTCAATTCCATCAGTCAGCACTCTCTTCCAGAAGATGACCTATTGAACATTTCCAGGAATAGCTGTGCCAAGCCTGTCAACTGTTTCTTGGAAATACACTCAAGAAAAATGGCTTCCTTCCAATAAGGATCTGCAGAAAGCCTGGACTGGATCAAGGCTTCAGTCAGACACTGAGATGGATGATGCCATTGCAGCGGCTCTTTCAGGAGCGGGGCCTGTAGGGGGCCAGGGCGGGGGCTGTGTTTTCTCCCCCTTCTCTTCCTCCCTTCACATCAGATGGGAACGACGGGGAGGGAAGGGATGATTTTTTTTGTGTGGATCGACTCAGCTCACTGGTATGCTTATCCTTACTTGCAGTCTCCAGCAGTAAGCAGATAGGAAAACCTTCAGTGCTGTATGCGACTGGGCTGTCAGCCCGGCACACAACCTACCTGGGCTATTCTATAGGTAATCACTAGCGTCAGCTGCCAAGACCAGCACAGGCCCCCACAATCATAACTTGCTCCCAGCGTGGTATTCTTGGTATTCCCTTATCGCTTTACTGCTGGAATTAACACAATAACCTGAAGTTATTGCTGTGGTGCCGAGGTTTCGCTCCTTGCACCCAGAGTTGCGTGGGTGGTAGGGCGGGGAGCAGGGTTGAGTCATGCCCTGGGAAGGTCCTGTCACAGTAGCCCTGTGCCAGATGGAGGGTCCCACCGGCTCCAATTGACCAGCAAGGCGAGGGGGTGCAAGCGGCAGGTGATGGTGGGGTGCTTGCTGGGGTCTGTCCGCACAGCATGCAGCATGACCTACACCCCTACCGTTGCTAAACCCACCTCTCTTTTGCCAGCTGGAACCAGGGAAGTACAAACCAGGGTCACACACAGACCAGAGCTGAAATTTAAGGTAGTTGTCTTGTATTTACCTGTCACAACGCAATACCACTGCAGCAGATGTCTTTGGCAAAGCGGGGGTCTGAGTCCCTCTTCATGTCTCACTCTTCCCTTTCCACCATTGTCCTGGGTGAACAAAACCCCATGGGAACAAACATTTCCCCACTTCTGGGTGAAACCAGGCAGACGCTGCTCTGCTGTGTGAGAAAGATTGTAGAGGTTCCTTTTGGAGTTGCTCTGGATCAACTCCAGATCTGGCTTTGCATTGGGTCCTTCCTGACGGGTTACAAATAAACCAAAGTAATGAGAGCTGGCATGGCTTGGCAGGCTGTTAATAGGATATAGAGTCTTTCATTTCTGGGTCATTAATTCAAACCAGCACAGATCAGTAGTGGCCACATTTTGTTTCAGTCTAATAGCTGTATAATAACCTCTCTGAGCAGAATTAGGGAGTCCATCACTACAATTTATATTAATTATAATAACTTTTCTTGGCTGTCTCAGCAAAGAAACCCAGGACTGATTATGCCCCGAAGTGGGGGCTCCCTGGAGAAGCAGGGGCAGGTGGCAGCTCTCTCTGTAGCAGACTGGTGCAGCTCCTGGGGCCGTTCCTCGGTCGCTGTTTACAAGGCGAAGCTCCCCAGCGTGCAGGGAGACCACCTGGGCGGTAAGCATCTCTGCAGCTATTAAAAACTGGGCTCCAGATGTAGCCTCCAGCTTAGAAAGTCCCCACAGCCCCTGCTTGACTGTTGGAAGTGTAGGATCACTTCATATTTTCTTGCTTTCTTATATTCTTTCCAAAGCATCTGTTACTGGCGACTCTCCGACTCAGGACACCGGGCTGGCCGGGTCTGTGTTTGACCTAACAGGGATCTTTTTTTCTTTTTTCCTTCCCCCCCCCCCCCCCCCTTCTTATGTTCTGAAAGCCTCGAAGGGGACATTAATGGTATGCAGTGCACTTGTCTAGGACTTATGCACAATTTTACCCCTAAATTCACACAAGCACTTGTATATGTTCACGCACATCCAGTATTTGTCTGCATTATTGTAATTGCCCAGTAATTAAAAAACCCTTTGAATGATTTATAATTCCTTTGTGAGGAAGGAGAGCTGTCCTGCTTTTTTTCTCTCTTTCTGTATCAAATCCAGTTAGCTGGCCACCATCTCATTTCAAAAATTAACTAAAATAAGCTTTCTGTTTTCCTGGGAGGAATATTTTTATGTTTCTTTCTGGGTGTGGTCAGAATTTTTGGCAGCACTTTGCTGAACCAAAGTGTGTGTCTGACTAATGCAGCAAGCAGGCTAGTACACCATGCCATTTGCAGAGATTATTCATTTCATACCATCAGATCGCATCACTTGTAATTTTTTTGTAGCTACTCCAAAGAGCCCTGGAGCATGATGCTAAGTCCACTTTACATGTAGATGCTTTCAGCACAAGGCAGAGGGGATGGGAGGGGATGGAGGAATGCTATGAAGCTCATGTGTAAAATGGGATTGTGGAAAAGGCCACCACCTGAGTGTCAGGGGTCTATAAAGGAAATTATCTGTGAGGACAGCTTTTCATCAGTGGGTTGTCTGCAACAGGGCCATTTGTCACAGCTGACAGTTTTTACTTCATTGCTTCAGTAGCTAAGCCACTCTGACTCTGGGTTTTTAAAAATATTACTATTATTAGATTTATTGTTCTTTTAAAAGAGGGGCTGAGGTCCTTTCTTTACTAAATGAACCAACACAACTGTGAGTATCTCCTGGCTGATTTGCCGGTGTCCTTCTGGGTGACTAACTCACCCACACGGCATCTGCTAGCAAGGGTTGCATTTAGTACTTGTTCTTCTAGTTTTCCTGGTAAAGAGGCTTCGTTGTGGGTATCAGTTTGCACCATTATATCTGATTTGTCTCCATGTGTTGCCCTCACCCCTTGTTCTTGCATTGTACAGTTGCTGGCTATCCATTGTAGACCCAGCCTTGAACTTTAACACCTGCAAGTGAGAATCAGAGAACTGAAATGTCATGGAATAGCAGGAGTTAGACCCTGGGGACCCTCTTTTGAACACAGGGAGACTTCACGACTTCGTGTTCCCCATAGGGCTCCATTCTTATTGTATTAGGAATGAAATGGTGTTAATGAATAGCCTTGCAGCAAAGGGGACTGTAGTTTTGAAGGCCGGCTTTCCCAGATGGACAGAGACACTTAGAAGCACTTTTAGTTGCTGTGTGCCAGCAGTTTAAGCTGGACACAGAATAAAGCAGATTGCTTGCAAACACTTAAAGCACTGAGTGCTCGAGGTGCCACTGGAGTAGCAACTGCACATACTATTTGGATAATACAGAGGTCTATGTGTAGCACTACTAATTGGGATCAATTTTGGAAGAGCATAACCAGGAACTTAGAGGAGTTTGTAAAATGGTGGTAGTAAATAAAGTAAGCAATTGAAAACCTAAGTGCCTATCAAAGCATGAATGCTGCAAGGTGTATAGATAGATCTCAGCTCTATTAAGACAATCATCAATATGCCTGTGCCAGTGACAAAGGGAAATAAGCCCTTCGATGGACAAAAACAATAAAGGGGTTTGCAAAGCTTTTGCAACTTATTGTGTAGGCTGGCATTCATGTGCCACAGTCGTGATACAAAATTAAGCTATTATAGGAACATTCCCTGAACAGTAACAGCATAATTCTCTTGAAAAGCATGAATCAAAGTAGAATGCCAGTAGTTTAACCCATGAGTATGTGAAGAGGCTTGTGCTCAATTTGGAGAAGATTATGCTGATTGAAACTGCCCACAATCCCTCTCACTTCCAGCAAAAGGAGCTGTGGATAGCTGTTGGGTGCACATGGTGTGCTGAGTCATGTCGCAGGAGCGCTGGTACCTAAAGGCTTAGGCTGCGGAGAGTCCTGGAGCATGGGCCTCACCTTGGGGTATCCCCACTCCATGTCTCTCTGCAGTTCTTCAGGGCATGTGTGATGGAGGAGGCTGTGTCTGGCCCCAGCATAGGTCCAAGCTGGGCAGAATGGCATCCCTGCATTGGGCATGTGTGAAGGGTCTCTGACTGGGGCAGTGTGAGGCAGAAGGTAGCTGTGACAGTCGCACACATAGATCATGAGATGTGACCGCTTAGATATAGCTGGAGCAAGGCTGAGGCTGGACTGATGAAAATCAGCACTGGTGGCTTCCTGCTGCTGTACTTCTTTCAGGAGCCTTTTCCTAAGGGTACAGGAAGATCCGCCCTCCAGGACTCTCCAGGTTTTGGTCTGGCTTAGATTTAAGCTGATGAGACTGTAAGTGGAAAAAGGCTTGCAACAACCTTTGGGCTAATTTCTGAAGCAACCAGCAAGAAAGCTAATTGTACTGACTTTGGTGACGGCATTGGTAATTTGATCACTTATTCTCTGGGAACTGCACTGACATCAGCAACTCATGTCCCATGGGTGATGAAACAGCCATCCTGGGAGACAAACTTTTGGTCACCACCAACGAATCCTGGGTTTCAGTCCTCAATCTCTGGTGATATTACATTGCCAAATCCTTATGGGTGCCATGGGATTGCTCTGTGCACAGTCTAAATGATGTGTAGGCATATCTAGCTAGGTCAAGAGAGGCAACCCACAAAGTGTAATATCCTTGTCCCAAGCCTTTCTCTTGACCGTACAACACATTACCCTTAGTATATTGATCAACCCCCATTTAGGAAAGATGTAATATGGATGTCTTCCATGTTTCCTGCCAGCTTTTGTGCAAAACAGTTATTGTGTATCTCTCAGTAGATGGTGCATTGTAAGGGGGGGTAGGAGTGCTCAATGAGCTCTAAGGCACTTTGAGATCCTTAACTGATCTCTACTTCAGAAATGGACCATATAATTATTATTTGAGCACAGATATGAAAATTGTTTCCTTGTACAAGTCTGCTGGGGTAGCCAGCTTGATTTTTCCCATCATTTAAAGGAGGAGACTAATTCTTTTATTCTGCCTACACCCCTGACTGGAATTCAAACCTTTATCAGACTCTTCCCTGCTGAAAACCACAAATGCCAGATTGCAAATTCTTTACAAATGAAAGCAAGCTTTTTATATCATTTTATATCTAGCAGTAAGCTCATTTGTAGACTGATTTCCTAAAGTAATTTCATTTGTGTAACTGTGTTGTCCCTGTCTGCGTGTCAGCCCCTTCATAGATACGGCCAGGTTGACTAGATTCCTCCATATTTGACAGTGAGGTTGAAATCACAAAGATCCTGCAAGTCTTGTGACAACAGGCAGCTGTGGAGAAGGAGACCCAAAGTCATGGCCTTTCTGAGAGGAAAGCTTCTACACAGTGGAGCAATTATTTGATCTAGCCTGCATAGCTCTATACAGTACATGCTGCCTTCTGTCCAGGTCAGAGGTGAGGGACACCAAAAGGAGTTGATACAGATAGGTGATAAGGGTGTGAGGGTAGTGAGGAAACTAGAAGATGTTGGAGGAATTGAAAGTTTTGTAGCAGGATGTGGTCACTGGAGCTTGAAGATGGGAACTAGATTTGCTGTGGCGGGAGGGGACAAAGATGGGGAAGGAAGGGATGGAGAATGCAAATCCCCAAGGAACCGGCATGTCCTCCACTCTGCTGCACCTGGAAAAATGGCTGCCTTTAACACCCTTTATGCTAATCTTCCACTCCTCATCTCCTCCCCACCAAGCAGCAACTGCCCATAGGCCCTGCTTTTGAGTCAGAGGGCTACCTACGCACCTCCTGTTCGCACTGTTTGCTATTTTCCAGACACCTTTGCCTAGCTATGTTTGACAGCAAATCATCTGTACTCCCTATCCATGGATATAATTTTTTACCCTTCTTCATGCAGACTGTGATGTTTATTAAGTCCTCTAGGTCCACATGCCTGAAAGAGGTCCTCTTTGTGCACACCAGCCATTTTCCTTGCTGCTGTTAAAAAGGACACTTCTCTCTGCACTGCTACCCCTTTCTGGGCGATCACAGTTATGTCTACACCAGCTGGTGCAAGCTGCTGTAGGGCTGCTCTCAAGACCAGGCTTGCCTATGCTGCATGTGATCCAGCAAGAACAGCAGCAGGTGTGGTCAGGTCTCCTCTGAAATGCTCCTGCCTGCGTGATGGTGCAGTACAGCAGTGCAGGCAGGCTTGTGCAGCCCAAGGGTGGGCAGAGGGGAAGACCAGGGGACCTCCAGAGATGCCCCTTCAGAAATCTGACTCCCACCTGAGAGCTAATCCACTAAAGAGCTCCTGTTCCCAGTGCCCTTTACTGTTCTTGTAAGGAAGTGCCTTAATTAAAATCCCATAGTTTAGTCTGGTAGGCTACTTCTTAAGTAGCAGTCACTTAATTCAAGCTTCCTAATCAAATAACACTTGGGTCGAAGGCGCTGCTGGAACATACTGGGCTCACGTAAGAGCCAAGAACTGCAGCGCAAATGGCAACCTCATGCCTGTTCGTGTAACAAGGGCTCATTTTGTCTTCCTGATTTCCTTCTCCTTTTTTTTTTGTGGTTGGCTTGAAGGGTAATTTTGAAACTCAGTTGTCTTCTGGTACACTCACATAAGAATTTTCTGTTTGAAGTCTCTTAGAAAGAATTAGAGAGATGTGCTAATAATAAAGAGGTGGTTTTTTAAAAAACAAACTTGGCCTAAAACCAGAGAGATTTGAATGCTGTCAACGAGAAAAAGAAGTGCTTCAGATCTGAGACTCATTTCAATGTTCGTTATCTCACATCTGACTAGGTCTGAGTCTGGAATGAGAGCTTGATCTCACAGGAGGCTTCAGGGGTGAAACCCTGGGCAACAGCTTCAAGCTTTCACCCCGCTTTACAGCCCTTGATGTTTGGAGCAGTCTAAGGGCCTCAGCAGATGCAGTGATGCAATGTCTCACCCAGCTGCCCACCCACCCTCTGCACGAGGCAGTCATGGGCAGTGCTGGAGCAAGGTGGGTGTCACGGGGAGCGTGCGCCCTGTCTGGGCCCCCAGCACTGAGTGCCCATCCAGGCACGCTGCCGAGGGCTGGAGCCCCTCTGCCTGCCTCCACCGTCTCCTGCTTGACGCAGAAGATGCTGCACTGAGATGACTGCTGGAGGCAGCTCCTGAGCCTCCTGAAGCCGTTGCTGCCTGCTTTTTGAAGGAACACATTACCAGAGTGACTGGCTTGTGAAATTACAGTATTGAGAGTGGGACGCATATGCACACATTGTACCACAAATGGGCACAGAAAATCACAGAAACCCTTTGTGAAAAATACACGGTTTTTTTTTCTGGTTTTCCACCCCTTCAGAATTTCATGTTTGGTAACCCCAGAAGATGGCATTTTCCCATTTCAAACTATCAACACCCAGAATACCTGTTCCTCCCCCCCTCTTATGCTCAAGTCCCCACCAACAGGTTTCTTGTGTTTCTCTCTTCCATTGCTCACACTGCTTGAGTTGCTGCTTACTTATCCTGGAATTACAAAATCCGGACCTTTACTCACTGAAGTAGGTACCTAGCACAGTAAACACAGCACAATGAAGTCTTTATTTGCTTTGTTATGGATAAAAAGAAATTAAAACAAGGTAGACAGAGACAACACACAAGGAAAGCGCAGTAACTGCTCCCTTAGCAAACAAGACGCACACGGAGAAGGTAGGAGGGTTTCGCAAACTCTCTGCTCAGATGGCTCTTGTGTCTCACTTGCTTAGTCCTTCCTCCTGCCAAGCAGGGGGTACATCTTCTCTCCCAGCAGCCCTACATATGGACGGACCCTACCAACCCACACAGACTGTGCAGGGGAACATGCAGGGCTCTAGCTGCCTGGTTGCTTGCACATGCAGTGGCTGGCCTTTTCCCTGGGCAAGCTGTAGGCTGCAGCAACTTTGCAAAGCCAAAGCACTTGTCCAGAGGCCTTTCCACTTTCCAGGGTCCTGCACTAACTTTGTGGACACCTGTACAGCAATAATTGAGGACAGTGTTTATACATGTCGGTGAAGATGTGAACCTGTTTTGCACAAAGTCTTTTTATAGCACTTGCGGCCTGTTCCCGCATGTGCTCGGCAAGGAGCCTGCCCATGCTCCTTGTCACCAGGAAGGGAACACAGCAGTTTTGATAACCTTATCAAACAAGAAGCCAAAAGGTCATGCTTCCATCCAGCTTTTGCAGTGGTACAAGGGAAAAAGGTAGCTTATGGAAAAAATAACAGGTGAGCCAGCCTGGCAAGCCGGCTAGACCTGTCCAAGGCCACAGGCAGTGGAGGGTAATCACAGCGATTCTGTGAGAGCTGTCAGGACACTATGACAAGGGAACAGGAAACCTTAGAAAAGCAAAGTTCACCCCATGGAGCATGTCCTCACAGTCAGGAGCAAAGAGATGCAAGCAAGTCCTTGTCCTAAAGCCCTGCTACCATAACAGCCTGTCACTGTGCTCCCGCCAGCTTAATATGTTGCAGTCAGTGCTGTGCTAACACAGGACTGATCCCGAGCTGGCTCACACCCGTGGCACACTGGCACAGGAGCAGGAGTCTGTCTGCACCTGCTCATCTGACAGGCTTAGGCTGGAGCAGGTGTGCAACATCACACACGCCGGGGCTGCTAGTGCATAGGCCTGTTCTCTTGTTCCATCACTGCCATTTCATTTACCTTCCCTCCTGACTTGGCTTTCACCCAGAATGGGCTGGTTTGGGTGTCAGCATGGTGGTAGCAAAGTGCCACCCCTTGGTTGTGCCTATGGAGGTAGCAAGGGCCAAGAGAGGGCTCGAAGGGCCACCTGAGTGGGAAAAAAGCTCACATTGACTGTCTTGTAGCTCACATTTGGGGTGGTCTCTAGACTTTTATGTACAGTGATCCTCATCACAACCAAATAAATAATCCATACTGATTAAAAATAAACACAGGAGAGGGTGAGGATCACAACCAGTGCCTTGTGGGCTTGCTGATCTTTGGGAGGGTCTTGAAACGTGAGCTGTCTTTGAGAGACACGGGAGTCCCAAGCTGGTGCGGCATGCAGTGAAGCGTGTCTCAGGGAAGGAGCTGGAACACATCAGGGGTAACTGCTTGAACAAGAATCCCCTATTCATTCCTGAAACCTGCTGGCTGTATAGAGAACAGAATGTTTGCTATTACACCCAACAATTATCCTCTCAGATAACACCGTCAGTTATGCAAAATTGCAATAAACTTTTTTCCCATTAGGAAATTGGTAAAAACTGGTGCTTTCACCAGGCAAGCTCCTCTATTTAAAGCTAGTGCTAGCAAGGCAAGCAGGCTGCAGCCTGAAGCAGCAGCCTGCCCCTGGCCTCAAAACAGCCCTGCTGCCCCTTCCCCCAGCAAAGAAGGGGAGCGGTTTTCCAACGCTGATCTTTTCTCAAACCCTGGGTGCCATCATGCCTTTGTCCTGCTCAGCCCACAGCCACCCTGCTGGCCATGGAAGGCAGCAGGAGCATCCCCATCCATCTCAGGAAGCCTGAGCCCTGTCTCCTTTTGGGGGTCCAACAGCTCCAACCCCACAGGGATGCTCTGGTATCCCCCACCCATTTCTCAACAGCTAAAGGTCCTTCCACTCTTGTACACAACATAATTTATTAGCTCTGCCCATTAGTCAGTGAGGGTGTGCACCCCTTACAGTTGCACATGTGGCTTTCCAGCGAGCGTGTTGCAGTTCTGACTACCCTCTGCAGCAGGTCTGCATGCCAGAAGCACTAAGAGAAGTGTTTGATGCTATGAACTTGCCATGTGTACTCATTCAGAGATCATCTTTACAGCCTATCCCCATCTCATACAATATGATGAGAAGTGTTTAACTGCCTCCCAGACCAGCTGCAGCCCTAAATCAGGACTGCTATGTTAGGAAGAGCAGCAAAGAGCAGTGAGGTGGTATCTCTAGGACCAGTCTCTCCTGAAGCATGGGGTCCTGCCTGCCACAGGGCTTGTTTGGAGGAGTATGGGGGCTGCCACAAACATACTTTCCAAAAACCCACACTCAGCCCTGCCCTATGGAGAGGAGAGGAGGCAGCAGCCCCCGATGGATAGCAGAGGGATCCCTGCAAATAGTGGAAGGTGCTTGGGATTTTCCCAGCATGGACCTGTGCCCCACACATGGCATTGGGCATTGCTCTGTGCAGAGGGGCCACCCTAAGCATGTCCACGTGGCACCTGGGATGTCTCTGGGTGGCCACCCTGCCAGGTTCATGGACCAGCTGGAGAGCCTGGGTGTAGGGTTGTAGATGTGATGGAATGCTTTGTCCCTTTCCTCCTGGGTACATGCCCTCCTGACATCACCAACAACAGTGAACCTAACAATGTTTTCATTCCAAAAGGGCCAGATATTGGGCAGCTGAAGCCAAAAATGGCATGTAGATTTTCACCATCTGGCAGAGAGGCTACAGCAAAATCCTCAGCACCACTTCAGTCCCATTGGCTTTAAATGAAAACAAGAAGAGAACAAAAATAACCCTAGAACCAGCTCTTTAGAACATATGCAAGTATCTAACAGACTTAAAAAATCTGTAAGTGGTGGGCATCTAAATACCTTTAATTTTCATTTGTTTCAAAAGAGATTCTATGCCTGAAAACCTTAAGAAATGCAGGCTTTCCTGACATAATTGCATCTTCTAAGGTTCTGATTTTTCTTTCCTCATATATGTTAATGTCAGTAAAAGCTTTTGCAGGGGCAGAGTTCAGTCAGGAAACCTTAGTTTAGCTGGTCCTACAGCAAAACAGTCTGTTTTTAGCATAGATATCAGTAGAACTATATCCAGTCTTTAGGAGTTTTGCTGCAATTACCAGCTTAAGATTGGTTATTGAAAATCTCCGCTTCTGAGATGCAACTCTGAATCTTGAGCTTGGATGTTCCTCCCGTCTTAACAGGTGAGTGCAAAAGTTGAAAATCCATCCAGAGTACACAGACATAAAGATAGTAAGAGCATGAGTTGAAGTAAGTTCCCAGGTGCTGATTTTTGAAAATGGCCCTTAAGTTCAGCACTGGATTTGAAGCCAAACTGAAAGGTCTGATGCAACCTGAAGGGGGAAATGCTGCAACCCAAAGAGGTAAAGCTGTAAGGCCATAATACTGATGGCCCGAATCTGGCGTGGATCAGGAAGGGCAGCTTGCCCTGAGCTATGACAAGTCACTAAGACAGGTGTTCTAAAAAATTGTCCTTAAGACATAACTTACTTTCAGAGCAGTTACTGCATGGCCATATCTAATCCTGTTACAAAAGATTTCACAAAACAAAAGAAGAGATTTTAAACCTGATCATGCATTAGGTAAATTAAAAGAAAGGATCTTAATTTTTTGTTCTGAGAACAACATGCGATAATGCCTCCTTGTAGGAGTCTGTGAAGTATGGGACCGGGGAGAGGACAAGTAACTCAAGGAACGGTGGAAGAAGGGTGCTGGGCAGCGTGGGCATTGCCCATTCCTGATGCCCTACTGCCTGGCAGGTGGGGCAGGCTCCATATAACTCCACCATGGGCTTTTAAAACAAACTTAGTAAAAAATAACCCAGGTGGCTCATCACACATTTGACAAAGTAATAAAAACCTCTGTAACTGATGGCTCCCTTCAGGTTATCAGGTCAGCCAAGCCTGGAAGAGTTGAGTGACACTCAACCCATTGGTTTTCATCATTAAGGCCTCTGACCATGTGAACTGCAGAATCATCTTCAGAGCTGCAAGGCAGCAAAGGGGTGGCCAATGTAGGTGTTTTGGTCATGCAGGGACAGCTAACCTGAGGCAGAAAGACGGACCACTACCTGGAGGACCTCATGATGAATTAGTGAAAGCAAGCCTAAAATACTGCTGGTTCTTAGTCCCACGTGCAGACTACTGGAGCAGAGCTGGAGTGCTGGATATCTGAAGGGGGTTTCTTCCCTTACCAGGTAGGTTTAGGCTGGTCAGATACCCTGACTGCCCCCACAGCACCCAACACCTCCAACCCACCAGCACTGCTCTGACTGATGCCTTCACCCAGCTGCAGAGAGCACATTACTAAACTGTGGCTTGTTCAACCACTGTCTATGGTGACCCCATTACCTGGCAGGCTGAGGCATTGTCAGCAAGGCCAAAATCCTGGTCCTCAGGGCCTGTTGCTGAGCATGGCATTGGGGGGTGATGACTGCAAACCAGATAAACTGTGTGTCAAGTTTTGTTTCTAACCACAGTGCCCCAGGGTCTTTAATGTCCGAAGAGTCTGTCTATGTATCAAACAAATTTAGAACGCATTGGTGATGTGGAGGTCATTGCTTCACATTTGGATCTCACTTTAAGCCAAAGGCACCCGGAAATGCAAAATATGATGGACTGAAACAAGTGTGAACATGTGATTCTCTGTGTGAAAAAAAAGAGAGGTTTGCAGGGGAAAAAAAATGATGTCACATTACAAGGCTAGAAACCCTAAATACATCCCAGCACAGGTACTGTCCTAAAGAGCAGCTGTGTGACTCTTTCCTGCAGCAGCACCAGCTAATTGTCACACCAGGGCTTGCAGGCCAGGTCTGCCCTCCCTGGCACAGCTGCCCCTATGCTGAGTTATGCTGAGGCTGCAATGAGCTAGACTAGACTAGACTGGACTAGAATAGAATATTTCTGTTGGAAGGAACCTAAAATGATCATCTAGTCCAACTGCTTTACAACTTCAGGGCTGACCAAACATTACAGCATATTTTTAAGGGCATTGTCCAAAGGCCTCTTAAACACTGACAGGCTTGGGGCATTGACCACCTCTCTAGGAAGCCTGTTCCAGTGTTTGACCACCCTATCAGTAAAGAAATGCTTCCTAATGTCCAGTCTAAACCTCCCCTGGAGCAGCTTTGAACCATTCCCATGCATCCTATCACTGGATACCAGGGAGAAGAGATCAGCACCTCCCTCTCTGCTTCCCCTCCTCAGGAAGCCATAGAGAGCAATGGGGTCACCCCTCAGCCTCCTTTTCTCCAGACTAGACAAACCCAAAGTTCTCAGCCGCTCCTCAGAGGACATGCCTTCCAGCCCTTCCACCAGCTTTGTTGCCCTCCTCTGGGCACATTGAAGGACCTTCACATGCCTCTGAAATTGTGGGACCCAGAACTGCCCACAGTACTCCAGGTGAGGCCGCACCAACGCTGAGTACAGGGGGATAATCACCTCTCGACTGGCTGGCTGACTACCTGACATACCATGTGTGATGCACCCCAGGATGCGGTTTGCCCTCTTGGCTGCCAGGGCACGCTGCTGACTCATACTGAGCCTGCTGTCGGCCAGCACCCCCAGATCCCTTTCTGCAGGGCTGCTCTCCAGCCACTCCCCTCCCAGTTTCTACTTGTGCCCAGCATTACTCCATCCCAGGTGCAGCATCTGGCATTTCAGCTTGCTAAATCTCATCCCATTAACCATAGCTCCGTGCTCCAAACTATCTAGATCCCTGTGCAAGGCCTCTTGTCCTTCAAGAGAGTCAACAGCACCTCCCAGTTTGGTCTCATCAGCAAACTTGTTAATGGTGCATTCAACTCCAACATCCAGGTTGTTGATAAATATATTGAATAGGACTGGCCCCAGAATTGAACCCTGAGGAACGCCGCTGGTGAGCGGTCATCAGTCAGTTTTAAAATAGTGTGGGAGAGTATTTTCCCGTATAAAATCACACTGAGAGTATTAATTTTAATCAGATAAAGAAACCTTAGGATAGATGATGACTTCTGCCATTATTTGGACATTTTTTGATTATTTGATTATGTGTGCTATTCCCAGTCCTCTGCAGTGCAGAGTTCATTATTTTACTTCTTTGTGCTGATGTACAGCTGATGTGCAGCAAACCGTCTGCTAATATCAATTAAATTCTAGTAGGAGAGTAAGCTTCCTTGATGGTAAAATTAATGGCCACATTATGGAGCAAATGTGAAACAACTGCATGTAATAGAATTATTTTGCTACAACTGGCAGCAGATAGCCAAAAGCTTTCAGTACTCAATATTACAAAGCCTAGTTATCTTCTTTGATTACAAAGCACAGGTTATGAAAAACAGTACCTAATTTTATTAGCATTTGGAGTATGAGTATGTTGGGGGAAGTGCCATCATTTTGAACATAATTTTTCTTGGACAAAAGTTTATAGAATTTCTATCAGCATTCACAAGGGCTCAAGGAAATGCAAATGAAACTATTTAACAGAAATTTGGCTGCTTTGGTTTCCTAATTCTCTGTGTGTGTGTGTTTGTATGTATGTAGAAGAGAGGACATGTGAGTATCCATTTTCTCCTCACTGTTACATTTCATTTATATTCATTTGGAGCAAACATTTTTCAAATGCAGTGAAGTGCACAAATCAGGTTTTGTTAAAAGCAGCTGCGGATAAATGTTTCAGTTTTGGGCAGATCGAGAAATTAACTGTGCTTTTCAAAACATATGATAATAAGGTTTTAATAATCTCTGGTTTGTGTGTGATGGAAAAGTTACAAATGCTCAGCTGTGTCTGCCTGCAGTGCTTGTGAGAAAATGAAAATTAATAGTATTTAGCATTCACTTGAAATGTATTTAGCAAAATCAAATGATACAAAGACTGGAAAGACTCAATGCACAGACTGAGTCTGCTTCAAAGGCTGTCTTCTAACTAACTCCTGCAGGAAACACTGGGGGAGTCATTAAGGTTTTGATTGTCAGAATAAAGGTAGAAGAAAATCTGCTCAGAAGTATCCAAAGTGATACATTTGGGTTTTTAACTGTGGCAAGGCACATGTCCAGCACATTTAGCTCAGAACCAGGCCTGTCCTGGATTGCTGGCCCTGCTAAGGGAAGGGTTCTATCCATGCTAACACATGGGGAAAGGACTAATTTTTAGTGATGGGGGGAAAGAGTACTCCTGTACTTTCATGGGGTGGGATAAGGGACTGGAGGCAATGCCTGGTTGTAAGAGGGAACAATCTGGTCACATTAAATTGCCCCATTTGGGGGAGAAGGGAGTGAACAGCACAGCACATGGAAAATCTCAGTGCTGATTTTAGCCCAGACACTGTTATGTGGCCACTGTCACTGGGTACATCAGGAGGCACCAGAACATTAAATTTTGGGGTGCCTTGCTGGTCACCACCTCCGTGGGCTCCAGGGCTGCTGGCAGGGGAGCCGGAGCAGCCCCCTTGCCCCAGCAACCTGGGTTTGTGTAGACGTAGGAGTTGTCCTGTGTGTCCAGAAGAAAGGCTTGTGAGATCTGCAAGACTCAAAGAGGTGTAGGGTTTATAACCATGAAATCTTTCCAGTGAACTAAGGAAGTTTCCTAAATGTTAGAACAATCCCTCGTTTCCTTTTGAGACCTTGGGAACTGATATTTTCTCTCTTTTACTCTGAGTGGAAATGCCCTTATATTTGACAAATAAGTCTGCCACAAACCCTCTTCCTCTCTATCCGGTGCCAGCAATTACGTACCTCTTGTCACATATGTCATGGTTTAGCCCCAGTCAGCAACTAAGCAACACGCAGCCGCTCACTCACTCCCCCCGCCCCAGTGAGATGGGGACAGAATTGGAAGGGCCACAGTAAGAAAACTTGTGGGTTGAGAGAAGAACAGTTTAATACTTAAAATAAAACAGTAATAACAATAATATAATGGAAAGGAAAATAACAAGAGAGTACGAGAAAAGGTGAAACCTCCAGAGGAGAGAAAAACCCAAACAACAAGTGATGCAACAGCTCACCACCCGCCGACCAACGCTTCCTGTCCCCGAGCTGCAGTCGCTGCTTCTCCAGGCCAGCTCCCCCCAGTTAATATACTGGGCATGACATCATATGATATGGAATATCCCTTTGGTTAGTTTGGATCAGCTGTCTTGGCTGTGCCCCCTCCCCTCCTGGCTTCTTTTGCACATGGCAGAGCATGGGAGGCTGGAAAAGTCCTTGACTAGTACAAGCACTACCCAGCAACAACTAAAACATCAGTGTGTTATCAACATTATTCTCCTACTAAGTCCAAAACACAGCACTGTACCAGCTACAGTGAAGAAAATTAGCTCTATCCCAGCTAAAACCATCACAACATGTCAGATGTGCGCATCGGGAAGCTGGAGTTGCAAATCACAAGTTGGGAGCAAGCATATCTGTGTTTGTTTCTCAAGACTTTGCCTGGTTCCTGTAGGGAAATACTGTCTTGAAGTTGCATGCACAGCTCCCTTCCCTGTTCCCATGTCAGCCCGAGCAAAGCAGATGGCCCCTGTATGTTATCCCTGGTCTGTAGGACGAATATTAGAATAATTCTTTGTCTTGTGTGTTTAGATTATGAATAAATAACAGCCATTAGCCTGAAACCCATGCCCAAGTATAGGCCTCTTCACTTAAAAGCTTCTGTTTTTCCTGTGGTGGCATCATATTAGATTTTTAACCCACCGACCAGATTGAAGGCTTCCTCTGTGCAGCCTGGAAGAGAAGCAGCTAATGATGTATGTCATGGGCCATGTTAAATCAAAGAGAAATCAGGATATACAGCTCCAAACTTAATTCCAGCTTCTGTTAAATCAGAATAGCCCCACTGTGCAATTACTAATACTTGATGATATTTGACTACAGCACTTCAACACAGCTTTTTGGTGTCATCTGTTACAGTTATAACACTCACAATTTTAGAACAATAGCAATTGGGTGTGATTTGGCAGTTTGAACCTCAGGAAGCCATATATTTCCCTATGACACAATGTTATCTAATATACTGGCTACCTCAGATTGCAGCAGCTCTGAAAGCTAGCATAGGGGTTATGATTTAACACAAATAATAAAATCCATTTATTGCTTATTAGACATGAAGCAATAACATTTCTGGCATTCCACCTCCCTGTTCCTACCACGGCTTCTCCTGAAGCAGAGGGAACATGCTGTTTGAATTTAAGACTTTTTGCTTGTGTTTTTAGAAGAGCACTTTACACTGGTAGCCATGCTCCGTGTAGCTGGGCCTCCACACACCATGGCTTGGCACGCAGGCTTCTGCTCAAATACATCTCCTCCGCTCCCCTGCTTTTTCTGCTGTAGTAAAGGGAGGTGCTACACGCTGCTCCCCAAACTCAGCCGTGCAGGAGGCAGTGGGGAGGGGGCCGTGGTGCTGAGCAGAGGCCAGCTGGGGATACAGCCCATGCTGGGGGGCTGCAGGGCAGGAGAGGTGGGTGGTAGGTAGCTCACTGCTCGCTGGCTGGTGTGCCTGCAAGAAAACACCCTCTGGGATGTGCCGTTTGGGGCACAACATGGTTGTTAGGACAGGCGTAGACAGCACCTAGAGTCTGGTCTGGAAGGCACCATTACCTCTGGTAGAAAGCCCATTTTAGGGACAGATGCAGTCTGTGGTGTTGATAGTCTTTCTGTCCTC
This sequence comes from Phalacrocorax carbo, assembly GCF_963921805.1. Taxonomy (NCBI): domain Eukaryota; kingdom Metazoa; phylum Chordata; class Aves; order Suliformes; family Phalacrocoracidae; genus Phalacrocorax; species Phalacrocorax carbo. Next base: position 50,582,698 of record NC_087513.1, read on the forward strand.
AGTAACTGAATTACAGTTGTTATTTATTGTAGAAAACCTTCAGGCATGTCCTATGACTGCTATTAGAAATTAACGGAGGATTTTAAAATCCTGTCTTTAAGGCTATTTCTTTCTCATTGCCCATTTTTCTTCCTGCATTTTTGAAGAACTCTTTCCATTTCATTTCCCCTCATTTCGTCACCTTTTATTTAATGGATATAATGTACCTGTTACTCAAAGCCAAATTATTTCCATGAATTTGGCATTCGATTTTTTCTTATGTTGAGAAAGAATCTGAGTGTGAGACAGCTGGCCAGCTAATGCACTCTGCCATGTGGCTGCTGCTGCGGGACAGATTCTGCTTTCATTTACACTGACACAAGCCGAGTTGTTTTATGACATCTAGTCACGGTATTCTGTATTTACATCAGATGTGAGGTCTGTTATCCTCTGAACTCCATCATAATGTCAAAGAAATAAGCTTTTGAAGAAAACGCTCATTTTTTAAAAAAAAAAAAGTGTTTTGAAATTGATACTGGAATTAAAAAATATTTTGTGTACTTAACAGCACTTTAACTTGATGTACTTTCTTATTCATTATTCGCAATGTCCATATGTTAGCTGCCAGCACAGCCTCTTGCCTGTTACCATGATCTCCCAGCACACAAACTGTTCAGGATCTGATTTTCCTTTGAGTTTAACCCCTCAGATTTCCTTTCACAGTGCCACACACAGTGTACATTTAAAATACTATAGAAGTTATTAATAATGCCTGAATCTACCAAGCAGAGCACAGAAAAAGAAAGGGTAGAAAAGCAAAATATAATTCTCCTCGTTGAAATTTAAGCAGCACAACGAGATTAATTCTCCAGCTCTTGCGAAAAGCGTCACGGGATCTTTAAAGACCACAGACAAACCTGGCCAAGATCTTTAAGTCCCTTCAAGAGTAATGCTCCCTTCACACCATATAAACCACTGAGGGAAAGCCTCCCAACAATTTAAACAGCTGTGTAACACGTAACCTGACGCCAGGAGGTTTTACGCGTCCATGCACCCAGCGCATCCTCCTGATTAGTGCTGAACATTGTGCAATGTGTTCCTGCCAAAGACAGACAGACCTGTGTCGCTGACAGTGTGTAACGGACAATGCGTGGCAGCGAGGCCACGCTAGTGGCAGCTGAGCGGGAACAACATTACAGCAGCCTCCTGAGCAGATGTTTGCTGCTGCAGATGCCTTTAATGAGATTAACTCCCCAAATGAGAACCCTTCAAAAGAAGTGTATTAACAGTCACCTGTATTCTCCCCTTAACAAGACACATCATCCGCTCGGGACTGAAATAGAGGACACCAGCCAAGCAGCCCTAGCGCAACTGACAGCAGTGAATTGTTTCTCTGGAGGACTGTTGGCCAAGTGAAACACCGTGAGTCGAGCTGTTGTCCTTCCTCACACCTATGCCAGGGCTGGAGCCTGCCACAGATATCCTTGTACCCCCTGAGACATGGGCTCTCCTTGTGTCTGCAAGACAGACATGGGAAGTGGAAGCTTTTCCAGAGCTTACAGGGGAAGCAGGGTTTTCCTCCTGCCCAGCAGCATGCCATGGCCAGCCTGTCCTTGGTGCCTGAAGTCTACAGGCTCCCTTGGCAAGGAAGGGAATTAATAGTTGTGGGCAATGCAGACACAATTCAATAGGTGTTACCGACAAATCACCGACCTGAGCAAAACCCAGATATGCCCAACCTTTGGAGAGAAAGGGGAAGCTTATAATTTCATCATAAATGCAAAGGAAAATGGCATTGCTGGATTGATAGGAAAATCACGTCGAAATTGCCTGTCTCCAGATCAAAGGAAGGAAAGTGAGTGGAGAGAGAAATGAGCCCAGCAGCAGGGAAGAGTCAATGGCAGGGGAGTTCATCAGCCTACCCGTGGCTTGGACAGCTTGCGCCAACCCTAGAGAGAAAGTTTCTTGGATGTAAGTGTTGGATCTCAGAGTAACTAGGCAAAGAGCTTGCACATGAGAGGGGAAGCTATTTCTGATTCAGTCTTAATTAACACACAGGAGTTAATTCAAAGAAAATGACAGTAGCTGAATTTTAAATAATTAGAGACAACCATATAATTAGACTCACAAAGGGAAAATAAAACACCAGAAAGTGACATGGCTCTGGTAAGCATTAAAAAATAACATGAACAGGTTAGTTTAAAAGGTTTTAAAATTAAAATTAAAATTAAATCCCTATGAAGTCACCTACTCAGAACAGTTGAGTGTAGTGTCAGAAGATATGCCTAGGGTGGAATAAAAGGGGACCAGATGGGAATGCCAAGTGGCAATATTTAAGAGGTAATTTGAGCCAGTCCTTCAGCATTTGGAAATCTGACACTACTGAGGGCAATAAACAGGATTATAAATTATGGTAGGTGATAAATTAGCAGGAAATCAGAGGGATCAACATAGGCTTGAAAGGAATATAGCTAAAAAAAAAGTAAAGATAAAAAGATGTTTTCTTAAATCTATCAGAAGTGATAGTCATAGGAAAGAATCCACAGGGCTGTGAGAACACTAGGGACTGAAGGAAGCAGCCAAAGGAAGACAAGGGTATTTTTTGGCAGCGAAGTTGTCTTTCGGTGCAAGTCTTTACCACTGATGATGTTGGTCCTGTTCCTCAGGATGAGATGAAGCTGCTGAGGATATATCACAACGGAGATGTTAGAGCAAACTGAAAAGCTGTATGTTGCTGCATTCAGATAGTATATCCGAGACTGGGAAGGTGCTCCACTCCTCACAGAGGCTGATGGGCTGAAAGAAAACAAGCTTTTCATGTGCCTGAGGACTATAAGTGGCAAGCTTATCCAGTATTTACCTGCATGCAAGTTAAAATCTGGAGATGATGACTAACTGCTGCATTTGTACCTCAGAACTGATTGAAACTAGAGAAACAAGGTGTCTGGAATCATAGTAAGTTGTTTGGATTTCTACACAGATCTAGTCAGGTCTCACCCCAATCAGCTACACAGTGAAAAAGTGAGAGTCAGAGCATTATCATGAGCTGAACATTGTGCAGGAGGCAGAAAGCAGTGGGTAGGGCTAAAGATTTATTTTCATTATAACAAAATAGTGAAAGGCAGAAAATCCTGTCCTGTTGCCTGTGTTATTCACTATGTTCATCAATGTTTTGGAAATCAGGGTGGGTTGTAAGGTAACAAAATTATGGGTGATTCAGAGAGGAAGAATAGTTAAATGCCTGGCATTCTTGGCAGACGCTTGTCCAGTCCTTTTTTAAAAGCTCCAGTGGTGGTGACTCCACTGCCCCTCTGCCAGTCTGCTCCAGTGCTGCACAGTCCATACTATTAAAGAAATTTTCCTGATGAGTAACCTGTCTCCTTGCTGTGATGGCTGACATTACTCTTTATCCAACCCCCAGCAAGGACCAAGAAGATTTTATTCCATTCCTATGACTTATCTTTTGCATATTTAAAAAATTATTTTTATGTTTAGTGACTTATGTGTGTCTAAGGACTCATCATGAGATGTTTAAGGACTCATCATCTCTCACTGGAGTCTCCTCCGTACTAAGCCAAATTCCTCTGACCCATCTCACTACCAACCCCTAGAGGACGAATCCTTCTTGAATCACTGAAACCTAAACAGGACACAAACTTACCAGAACCACATATAGCAAAAGAATTACATCATATTTCATGGACTGGTCATTTTTATCCATCATAACACAGCTGTTGGCTATTTTGTGTCTGAATTCTCAACTAGCAGTGAATTCGCAGACTACTCTACCCCTGAGCTGCATTACCCTGCATTACTCATCCAGTCCCCTCCCATGTTTCTGGAATTTGCTATTCCTATTTAATTATTAAAATTTTTAATTTATCTTTTTCAGTTGCACCCTATTTCTTCCAAGCCATTTCTTCAATTTGTCAGGATCGTTCTACCTTCCCATCTTGTCCTCTGTCATCACTGCAGCTTCTCTCAGTTTAGTCGTTCATGTAATTAAAAAGCATATGTCTGCTCTCTTATGTAAGTAACTGTTGAAAATCTCAAATAGTGCTGGACACAGTACAGACACTGCTGAACCTCAGCAGATACTTATTGCAAATTTGAGAATAAGCTGTTGATCGCTAGTTTCCGAGTACATGGTTTTAACCGGTTACGGTGCTTCCTAACATTTATCTACTCCTTTTTTTCCATGTGTATTTACTGGAACGTCATGCAAGGCATGTTGAAAGCCTTAATAAACTAAGGGTATGTGCCTTTAACTTCCTTCTTCTGACCAACAAGACCTGTTGCCCTGCCACAGAAAGTAAATTATATTAGTTTGACATGATGGATCTTTGTTAGGTGTCATTTATCTGGTTTTTATCTTCCAGATGCCCCAAATTCTTTGATTTCTTGCTTCAGCATTTTTCTATGAATTGAAGAAAAGCTGATTGCCTTGTAATTCCCCTGTTCCCTTATAACAATGAGAACTACGCTGACCTTTTTTTAGGCTTGTGATTTATCCAAGTTTGCCTCTGACACTCAATTCTAGCTGTCCCCCTCACTGGGAAGGATCGTGCTTTTGACCTTACTGTAACATTCGGGGACTCTCCAATTGCCCTCAATCATTTCTCTCTTACATTTGTTTTCTATCTTGATCTTGCCTGCTAGATCCCTGAGTATTTTGAGGGCTGCTTTCTTAAGTCCATTCGCTTCATTTTGGTCTTTTTTCTTCCTGCTTTTTCTATGAGTTATAGGATATGTCATATCATGGTGGCACTTGTAAAAGTCACCTTCACTTCCATGTTCTTATATAGACTCAAATGAAGAAGATCCTCTCCTCTAATTGCTTTCTCCACCCTTTGCATTAACAATGCTGCTCACAGCACATCCCAAGATCTTGTGGTCTGTTTTACCCTGCTATTTTTCTCTTCTAGCAAATGCCTGTGTAGGAGTTAATCTCATTAACAGCAAATCTTGTGTTTTGGGTGGTTCTATTAGTGGCTAAGAAAAAGTTGCATTCATCTGATCTTCCTGTTATTGCAAAATCCTGCTGTGCTCATGCCTGTGTAAATCTTCTCCTTTTCTATTTACTCTGCAGCTTGTGTGAAAGTATAAGGGAGATCTGGATTGTTTATGTTAGGTAGAAGATGTGGGCCGTTCTTTCTCCCTTCTAATAATAGGTCACTGACATGTAAAAGACAAGAAATTTGAGATGGATAAAAGGAATCCTTTTCTTACACAGACTTATCATTCAACCATTCATTGCCATGGGAACTCTTTTTAGCTGAGATGTAAGATTAAAAAAGCCACATGGGGCATGGATACGGATAGAGTACATTTCCAGATAGCATGTGGACTGAAAACAGTGTCAAAGAAAGATGCTAAATATCATTCTCCAAAAAATCATGCCAGTCTCTAACAGTAAAGTGCCAGAGTGACTCATAAGGTGCTAAAGTGGTTTACCCTCCTAAGATGAGCCATTTTATGCAGGAGCCAAGGAAGCTTTCTGAGCCCCAAATCAACTCTGCCATGCGTGGCACATTTCTGATCACTGGTGGTATCAGGGCAATGCAGTTGGGCTGTTCCTCCCAACCTGAGAACAGCTGCATTTACCTCTGCACCCACTTACAGCTTTTATACCTTCCCCTGAAGCATTTATGGAATTTACGGAGGACACGACAAGGTTTCCAGACTGAATCAGAGGAGGAGCTGCTTTCCTGTTCCTAAACTTCAATAAATTTTTGGCAGCAGTTTCCGAAGTTTTTTACTTACAATCCCACTTCCCGTGTCACTCATCTCCTGTTTGCCCTTCCAGACCTGGGAGCCCTTCTGTAGAAGCTGCTGCTTCATGGCATCATGTGCTCCCCACATTCCCTTCCTCCACATCCACATCTTCCCTGCACTCCTACCTCGCCCTGCTGCTCACGTCCCTCCCTTCTCTGCAGCTCTCTGGCTGCTCCCTTCCCCCATTACTCTCCTGCACCTCTGCCCTGCAGATGCTGCCATGCTTCCTTCATTTCTGCTTGCTTGAGGTTCCCCTTTAGCCCTCAAAACTCTGTGAAAGTCTTGCTGCATTTTCAAAGTCCCTCCAGGCTTCCCTTTGCCCACGTCCTGCACCCCTGAGTGTGAACTCCCAAACCGCCCAGCTCCACTTTGCCACATTATGTCACGAGTCACAAAACTTGCTCGTGATGGTTCTCAGATTTCAGGGGGTGAAGAAGTCTCTGTCAAGGGAAACTGGGATTTTCCTACTTTGTTTTACTGGAGAAAATTGCAGGGAATAAAGAAGCAAGGTGGGACATGGACAATTAAATTTGATCGTTTATTAGGAATGGCACTGTAGTGTAAAGAGCCCATAAAGCATATACATAAAAGCAGTAAAAAGCAAGGGGCTGCAGCTTCCTAAAGGAAAATTTATTAAGTTCAAAAGTGAATTATAAGGGTGTTAAGATAGGATTGTTCTCGGTAGAGTCTTCACCTTGTTTAACAAAAGAGGGCTTTTTGTCCTTTTTTTTTTTTTGTCACATAGTGAGTGGCTCATATTGCAGGACTGGATCAAGGTGCAAGTGGTTGCTTCCTAGGCGCGACAGTGCTGGCTGCAGGGGCAGGAGTGGTGCCTATAAATTCCCTTGCCCCTACACACTCACTAGGTCCACCTCTGCACAGACTAACAATTTGGTTTCAGGGAAAGGAAGGAATAGGATTATTTAGAAAATAGCATAGAGAAAGAAAGGTTCCAAAACATTAAAAAATGCTTTTGCTGGCTCAGTTCTTGAAGAAGAGATTTTTCCTGACTTAGAAACACCTACAATGGCAACGAAGACAAATCTCCCAGAAAATTACTGGAAAAAATGTGTAAGGAAGAGGCTGATTAATTTCCAAAGTAATTTTCTGGGAGATTTGTCTTCATTGTCATTGAAGGTGTTTCTAAGAGTCTGATTGATTTCCAAAGTTAAGACTGCCCTTGTTTAGACAGAAAATCATGTTTGCCATGTTTCCACTCTGGTGATTTACATTTTTCACTTTGGACATAGGCCAGAAGGATTTACAGCTTGAGAAAGGATCTTCCATCTTCCTAGGAAGTTAAATCATTGGCACTGCTTCAGCTTTTGTGTATAAAGGAGATTAACATCATATTGACGTATAAGGTTGAATGAACCACAAAACAGATGTTTGGATAGTCAACTGAACACTGAACCCAATGGAAAAATTCCATTTTGATCAGTTTGAGGTAGGCCTAGTCATCTTGTGGCTGTGCAGGATACTAAAATCTGGACTTTATAAATGAAACACTCATTAAAAAAAAATCCTGGAGAAACACAACTGCTTCAGGCTTCCCATTTTATTTTTTCAAACTGCAGTAATCTCCAGCATGGATGGTCTAGCCTAAGTGGAATACATTAACATCAGTTATTCTATCAATTATGGATTTTCAGATGATAGCCATCTCCTAATCACAGCTGGTCCCCATCTAAAACACTCCTCGTGACATGATGTTATCTTTTTGGTGAATTTTCGCAGAGGTTCCTCTGGGAACGAGGGTGGAGGGCCAAATGGGTCCTGCGGTAGAGAGGTGGTTCATCACTGGATGTTTGCTTCATTCCCAAAGAGCACTGTGAGGGAACTCAGTTAAAGCAGTGGATAAGGACCAGGATTAACCTTGACAAGTCTTTGCCAATCACACACAAAACGAGCCGTAATGCAGATGCAACTGCTCATCCCCACAGAACAGTGAAGCCTTCAGGTCATTACAGCCAAGCAGCACAATTAGCTGCTGCTGCTGCGGGCATGATTTCCCTTTCTTAGGCTCACTGTGCTTTATTGGCTTTTTCAGCCAGGTATTCTAATACTTACCATCTTTATGGTATACAGCAAGTTTCCATCCTTTCCGTGCTAGTCTCTTTACCAAGCAGTAGCAATGAAAATCTCATTGTTTTTTTCTTACCTGGAAGGAGATTACAGCACTGACATTTTTTATCTCACTTATGGGGCACAGGGGAAATGATGGCTCCTCTACCACATTATTAAGGCCTTTGTTTTAAGCACGCGTAGTATTGCTCACTTTCTCTAACATAAGGAGTTCATTTGTTGGACCAGCAAGAGTAGTGCCGAGGACCTGTACTGTGCATTGATCCTCATATGTTGTAAATGTTAGACACTTGTGCCCAGCCCTTGCTCAGAGCCCATGTAGGGATGGTCAAGGGTGCTGCTACATCTGCCACTCTTTCAGCCAGATTTGGTCAAGTAGGTGGTGAGAAACAGAGAACTAGTAAGCGTTGGTTTTGTTTACCAAGAATTTTTCGAATATGCAGTACTACGAATACCAGCGTGTCTCAGATTACTTCACGGGCAGATTGTGTTTGTTATAGGAAGCCTGGAGGTGAATCTGACCTTTAATCATTACTAAACTGGGTAATGGAAAAAGCCTAAATTAAGACTCTTAAAAGGAGCAAGAGAGGTGGGTTGTTTTTTTTTTTGTAATTTGACCTGACAATATCTGTATAAGCAGAGGAAACACACGATACAAGTTGCAATTTTCTATTAAGCCTCTTGAGTATTACCACCAGCATAAAAAGAAATGGTGCCTTTGAAGTGTCTCAATAGATTGAGATACTTATTCAGACAAGGAATATGGTTTGCATGTTGGTCAAATGTGAGTCTGCCTCTTCTGACAGTGCTGCCTCCAAGTTCTGCTTTAATTGAGGCCTTTCCTTCAGCTACAAAATTTGCAGATACATTAACCCTCATTGATCTCCAAGATACTCTTAGGCTTACACCAGGACATACTGTTAGGCTTACACCAGAGATTAAGGTGGACTCAGTGTGTGCAGAATCCTCAATGAACATTGCTTACTTTTCTTCTTTCTGTTACTCCCTTTAAGTTGAGTTTCATCTCCCCTGACTTCAGGGGATTAAGCTGCTCATCTGCTACAGTCAATAGAAGGAGAAAGACACCAGCCGTCGGATGTAATTCATGTCATTTACGATAAATTTCATTTCTCACTACCCTAAATGCAGCCTCTGGAAGAGACTTGCCCTCTTCACTGACTTTGGACAGACCATAGATCCATGAATCTGATTAGATGGCTTAAGGTAAGTTTGATCAAGGATCATGATGACTTTAGACTTTCTTTCCCCCAAAAGTCAGAGAGCTGAAAAGGAGAGAAACACTGCCAGTGGCATCCAAGCTACCCAAAGGAAAGTTCAGTCTGTAAGCTTCATAAAGGGGATTAAATTTTGCTTTTTCTCCTCTGGTACTCTTCTCCTTTGAGCTCTGCCAAATTTTACTCTTTATATTTCATGTCCCTCTTAATTTTCTGAAATAAATACCCGACACTGGGCTGGAGATCTGCCACAGTTTCATGATAAGTGAGCCCTGCTTAAACAACCCGTTTCATCATCATCTAATTTTGGTTTCTACTGTCATTTTTGTCTTTCTCCACTTCAAACACTTTAGCAAATACGCGTGTTATACCAGCAAATATTTATTTTAGGTCCTAACTGGAAAAGCTCCTTTCCATTCCAGGGATATTTTGAAAGTTCGGAGGTGAGTCTGGGCATGTCTACATGGATGGGCCCAGACAAGTACACTCATCTGCCATGCTCTGAGCTGATCGAATGGGAGCTAGTTCTGGTCTGGAAACCATTGAGCCATGTTTCTGCAGCTCTGTGCCCAAGCTAACATGCCCTGCAGAGAAGACCACATCCATCTGCGTAGACATGCCTTATGCATATAAAACACTTAATTTTATTTCCCTCCCTCTCATTGGTTGTTTCTCCTGATGCACAAACATGCATGTGCACATACATGTGTGTGCACACTCCCATTTTTTATGCCTCTTACAATCTAAAGGGTCTCAAATGGCATGCAAACATCACAGGAATTATTTTTTTTACTAATAACAAATACCCCCTTCTGAGTGAACAAGTAATTGAAAAATAGCCCATGTCCTCTCTTTGTGAACTGTTATACTGGCAGATAAACTAGATGACCTGATGACGCGTTCCATCTCTAATTTATGATTTGTGATGTAGGCGAAATTAATTGAAAGCCTGGCACTTGTAAACTCTTTACTCCAGGCAAAACACTCCAGAAGGAATTAACAAAAGAGAAATGTTAGTTCAAAAGGCAATCTTTTCCAGCTACATCTGCATTTAAGGTTCATTCTGTGAACTCACAGACTGTATTGAAATGAGCAAAGGGAATAGAGATCCTGAATTTACCCATGTGCAAACAGCATCTTGCTATGCAGATGCAGACTGTGGCCTGAAACCAACTAACATGTTTTTTTACAGCCCTTGCTGCCCCGAATCCTTGGAGGAATTCTGGCTGGTGCAGACTTCCTCCTGGAGCATTAGCAAAAAGCAAGCTGGAGCAGCAGTCTCACGCCACCTTCAAAGAGCACTCCCCTGGCTCCGTGCACGGAGCCAGTCCTCCTGACGCTGGTGTTTGCATGCCTCTCCTCCCCGACTGGCTGTGATTAATGTCCCTTGGAAGACCCCAGGTGTTCTGGGTGCCTGATACTTATGACTGTGGACAGCTGCTTTGTGGAACACAACTGGGATGGAAAAAGTCCTGTATCCTTTTCCCCCTTTTCTCACATTAATGGAAAAAGAGCCTTCAGTAGTGCTTGAGAAATTACTTTTGCACACAGTGTTCTCATAGGCTGTGGAGGGCGCATACTGATATATGAAGTGGATGCCTGTGTTTTTGGCTAAACAAATGTAATGGATGCCTTCATTACTAAAAGTCTACTCCAATAGCCAGAGGTGTATTTACCCACTTTTGTTTGCAGTGACCACTGAATTGCTTCCTCATCTTGTAGCACTTAAACAAGCATTACTCTGTTCATACTGGTGGACGTCTCTCTGTTTCTAAGGGCTTGTCTACAAGGGGAGGCTAGTGTGCATTAAGATAGAGTATGAATTTACAGTGCTCTTGGGGTATCCGCACTTGATAGAAAAGCTATAAGGATGGAAAATGTGAAATTATGCCTGGTGGAATGGCTTGTTTAGCTAAATCTGGTCTAACTGTGGATAATGCCTTATTCAGATGGCAGTTTTGGTCACCTGGCAGATGTTCATGTAAGTTCACATAGTTTTTGAATAATTATTCCACAACTTCTCATCCCATTTTTGAGGCATGATTTCCACTCTCTCCAGTCACTGTTTTTCTTGGTCTTTTTCCAGATGTGAGTGATTTGATAAAACCCCTGTTCAAATGTAGAGTTTCTGCAGCTGTAATCACTTTTGGCAGCCTGCCCAATAAGATAAGCTGATCCCCAAATATTAAAAAGTTTGGACTGATACAAAGCTTTACTCCATCATCCTTGAAAAACAAACAATACTTACCACTCCATGAAGGGCTGTTCTTGGAAAAAGAAGATCTGATTTTTAACACAGAAAGCTGAGGGCAGTAATAACAGCCTTGCTTAGTTTCTCTTCATAACGTCAGTGGTGCCATGACTCTGTATTTTTAAACCAAAATATCCATTTAAGCTGTTGGTGGGCCTTATAACTACCTCTGTATGAAGACAGAGATTGAGTAGATGTATACTGGTATTTGTACGTCACTCCAGCACTTCTTTGGCAGTGTTATTAGTATCTGCAACATCCAGCTTTCCAAAGCTGCTGCTTCCTGAATGTGTACATAAAAAGGCTAAAAAGAGAGCCTTAGGCTCATACTTACTATGCAGCATTATGCTGGGAATTCACCAGGCTTCAATGGTCATACTGACATTGACGATAAGGAATCAGGTAGTCTTACCATGTTAACTATTTCATGTAATGACAGAACAATCCAGGATGCAGAGGACCTCAGGAGGTCTCTAGTCCAACCCTCTGCTCAAAGCAGGGTTAGGTCTGAGATTGAATCAGGTTGCTCAGGGTTTCATCCACCTGGGACCTTAAAAACTCCAAGGATAGAGACTGCACAGCCTCTCTGGGCAACCACTGCTTGACTGTCCTGATGGAGAAAAAGCTTCTCCTTATATCCAGTCTTTGCATTGTTGCTCAGTCATGAGTTTCCTGCTAAGTCAAGCCAGTTTCCTGATACACTTGCTTGTTTTCCTGCACATTAGAATGGTTTTGAGCTTGGAAGAGGTTATCACTAAAGACTTGCCAGTTTTCCTGAGCTTTTTGCCCTTCAGAGCTGGTTCCTATGGGACCCAACCTACCAATTCTTTGAAGAAACTGAAGTTTCTGCTCTCCTGAAGTCCATGGTCTGTAATCTACTTATCTTCCTTACTCTTCAGTATCCTTAAGTCCACTATTTCAGGGTCACCACAACCAAGCCTGCCATTGATTATCACTCCCCCAAACAGTGTGAATGCTTTGTGAATAGCAGGTCCAGGGTGTGGGTGTGTGAGCCCAGGCTGGCTTGTGTAGTACCTGTGTCAAGCAGTTGGCCCTGACATCTTGCAGAAATCTCCTGGCTTGCCTGCATCCCTCTCTAGTGCTCTTCCAGCATACATCAGGGAAGTTAAAGTCTCCCATAAAAGGCAGAGTATATGATCCAGAAACATTTTAAAGTTGTTTAAAGAAGGCTTTATCTTCTTCCTCACCCCAATTAAGTTGTCATTAACAAACATCCACCAGACTGTCATTATTAATGATTACTCACCACTGTCCTGACCCACAAGCTCTCACCCAGGCTACTGTCTGGCCCACTGAGGAGCTCCATATATCAGTGCTACTCCATCACATATATGTATCCACATCCCCTTGCCTCCCTGCCTAACTTTTCTGAAGAACTGGTATCCACCCATTGCAGCACTCCAGTTGTGTGAGCTGTCCCAACATGTCCCAGTTACTCCAATGATGTTGTAGTTCTCCTTCACCAACCAGATCGAGGAGACACAACCTGGGACCCCGTGCCCTTAGCCAGCACCCCAAAATCCATGTAGTCTCTCCTGATATGTTTGAAGTCCCTGGCAGTAACGTTGGTGCCCATGTGGAAGAGCAGCTAGGGTAACAGTCTGGGCCCACAGAATCCCTTGGTCATCTCTGCAGTGTCCCAGACCCAAGTACAGATCAGCTTGACAGGCAGACAGTTGTCTCCTGCAGCAGGGTGTCTCCAGCAACTATTGATCACCTGTTCCTCTCCATGCAGATGATTGGTTGAGGGCCATCTGGCCATGGCACCTCCCTGAAGGGAGGTCATCTCCACATGGTCCCAGGGCAATGCCCTCGTTCTGTAATTGTAGAACTACAGGCCAAGAAAGCCCCTTACATAGGATACCTGAAATGATCCAGCCTTCCCCATCTTGCAAGCTTCCATCCATCAGCCCTCTGTGGGCTGCCTCCAGCTCTTCTTCCTAAACACAGGGTTTGGGGTCCTGGCTTTGCAGGGTTTCTGCAGAGACTCTTTCAGTCTCTTCCTGCTCATCCTCCCAGATGGTGTGTACCAACTCACCTCCTCCTGGCACTTCTCCCTTCAGGCCCATGAGACACATGGCCCATTCCCTCACCCAAGTCTTCCCCTATATCAAGAGATTCTGTGAAACATCCTTTTCTTCTGCCTGAAAATCTTGTCCAGATGGGAAAAGAGAAATTGGCCAGACGTCAAACAGCCCAGTCAGAGCAGAAACATCATTCACTGCATATGCAGTAAGTTGGATGCATCCAAGAAAGATGAAAGATTCTAAGAACCTGTCCCCCAGACCGCAGCGCGGAGCAGCCTTGGGGTCCCCAGCACCACAAGCACTGCAGGTGGTAAATGGAGCCCATATCAACCTGCCCAGAGGACCCTGGTCTAGGAGAGGGGCTACAGCAGCTCAGTGCTGCAGAAGTGGGGCACAGCCCCTCTGCGGGGAGAGGGGAGAGCTGTTTGTGGACATCTCACTATCAGTGTGCCAGCCTTGACAGGGGCTCGGAGATGGGGACACACATGGTATGCTGTAGCAGAATGTGGCATGCTCCATGGCAGTGGGAAAACTACAGAAGGGCTTCTGCAGCCTGGCACCCCACCAGATAAAGGATCCCTGATTTCCCCAGCACAGCAGACCCTCTCCTGCTGAAGCAGCTTAATATGTTCTTGTCTTTCTTGCCCTTTGCATGAGAAACACTGGTATGAAGATGTCCAAGTGCATGAGTCCATCGGTCTGCACGTGCATGGAGGGTGCCAGCAGGCTAACACTGGTGGTGGGACAGGCAGGAAAACAACGGCACATTTATGGTGGCAGCACTTGCTCTCTGGGAAGCAGGGAGCTGAGGTCCCCCTGAGGGATGTCAGGAGGAGGCTTGCACTTACAGTGTGAGCCTGGAGAGCTCCAAAAAGATTGACAGTGGGGACAGCTCAACCTCGGCAGACCAGGAGGCACTGGTAGGGCTTCAGTGTCTCCAACCTGGGAGTGCCTGCAGGGAGGTAAAGCCTCCTCCGCACCCTGGGCCATGCACAGAGCCTGCCTGAGCTGGCAATGGCTTCTAAAACACCAGTGAAGGATATCATGAGGGCTAGAGGTAGTCATGCAACTTGCATCTGCAAACCTGAAGGGATTTCTAGCTGACAAGGTAAAAACATGAGAACAATTCAAACTAGTGGGGCGGAAAAGGAGAAAATTAATATATAAAGCTACCTGTGTGATTTCTCTTTCTTCACTTTATGGCATTTCTTTTACACACTTCTCCATCAGTAATGAAAATGCCATCAATGCCTTCACACAATGTGGAATTTCATTCTCATGAACGCCTGTCCCTGACCTCTGTCTCCAAAGAGATGAAATGTCATGGCCTGAAATCAAGCAAGCAATTCTAATAATTATCTGGCACTTATAGTGCCTTTTTTTCTGCGCAGCGTAGTGGCACCCCATCAGCTTCATCCTACAGCTGGGGAAACTGGAGAAGAGCAAGTTATGCGACTGCTCTGGGTCTCACAAGATCTGGAGGGTAAGCATCCTGTCTTTCCGGCCAGCCCTTGCCCTTCAGGCCATGCTGCTTCCATCAATGATTTGGTAGTGAAATCATGGCACTGGTATGCCTAAGTCCTCTATGGTCTCCACTTTTTTTTAGCTATTGTAAACACCAAATCATTATCCTGGTTATCTTAGCTGAGACGGTGGACAAAGACAAGCGCTTAGAGGGAAAGAAAATAACAGGGGTGCATAGTGTGGCTTCAAGAAATCACTTAATGACAGGATGTGGAGAAACTCAAAGACAAAAATATCAGAAGGAATGACAAGAATGGTGCCACAGTAAAGAGCGGCTAAAATGCAGGGAGCCGAGCGAAGCCCTAAAAAGGCAGGCTTGGAGAGAGCTAATATAGCATCTCACAGGACATTGTTGTGTGCCACGCACCAGAGAGATTAAATGACAGCAGTGTTACCCTGACATCAGAAGAAAAGCGGGACGAAGGACAGGCAGAAGCAAAAGGGGGTAAGAAAGAGCAAGTGTATCTCACCCTTACTCCTTGCTGCAAGTGTTTTTTTTACAGTTTGTGGTAATCTCCTACCAAAGAAATCAGCATAAATACTGCATGATGGTGTGTATTTTAGACACACACGATGACTATCTAAGGAGCAAGAGCTGCTGCCCTTTATTCACCCATAGCATACGCATTACTAGCTTCTTCGAGTAAGCAAGCTCTGAATCAGAGGAGACAGATTGCATGGGAGAATCTTGCCCTCTATTATCAGCCCATCTCTGGTCCAAAACCCACAAGAGTCCTGAGGCCCATAGTGGGAATTAAAATTAGAAAACCTGTGACAAAAATAGAACTCTCTTTCTTTTAATAGCCTAGTTTTATTTTGAGCTACCCTTCAGGGATTGCCCCACTGAAACGTGATCTGAAGCCAAATCTTTGACTACATGAAACTTGTCTTATTTGTGCAGATGGTTTAGTGGACTACTTTTTAATTCTATGTAATTGACGGTCATTAAAAAATGATTGCACAAAAAATTAGCTGATGTGTTTTGAAGACACTGGCAAAGTGGGTGTTCAGGCTGTTATCAGTGAAGGAGAAGGTAACTTCCCCCCTCCCCCAATGCACACAGTGACAGCAGGTCCCACCACATGCACACAACGCTGAACTGAGATTATATGCCCTATGTCAAAATGTACCCGCTGGTGTCTCAAGGAAACCTCAGGAGGGAATAATGCTACACTGAAAGCTGGGTAGATCCTGGACTGCTGAGGATTTATTTCCCACATTCTGACTAGGGCAAGTCTAAGGGTTAAATAATAATGCTCTTTGTTTAAATGAACCTGATATGCTTTAACGGAATTTTTTCAGCTCCTCTGTTATTGAAGTCACAGTGTATTACTGAGCCTTCCTGTCCCAAATTTACGCAGATGCAATTCCAGACACGAGCCAAGTCATAAGATGGCAAAACATAAGCCTCAAGAGCAGCAGGCTTAGGAAAATATACCTTTTACAACCCCTGCTATGAAGTACTTTCAAAGGCCTAATTTTAGATGTGCACACTGGAATCAAATAGCAAAGGGATCAGTGGGGTGAGGACTGGTGGATTTTTTATTCAAATGTCAATTATAATTAACCTAGAGCATGATGATATTCTCCTGTCCCAGAGCATTCATGGTGGCATGTAACACCATCCTTGGAAGCTGGCAGGACATCCTGAGAAAGATGTTCCTTGCCTCAGGATATGAAACCACCAAATGTTTCTGCCGACGCTTGTCAGTGAAGGCTTGCTCTGGTGTCTGCCCATCAAGGGCTGGCCTTGGGCATGAATAGACCAAGTGGCTCCCCTTGGCCCTTCCCACCACCCTCCGGATTGCTGCGAGGCTACCCTGGAGCCCAGCTCCACCACCACCCATGCCATCATCTTCCTTCTTTGTATTGCATAATTGCAAGTACCCTGTGCTTGGGGAGGAGCAATTGCTCTCTGGGTGTGAAGGAAGGAAAAGCTCCTTGTGCTTGAGCTCTAGGAGGGTCGGAAAAATCAGGAGGCAGTGTCTGTCCTCTCCCATGGGAATGGCCTCACCACCCACATCCCTGGTCCTCCCAAAGGCTGGCTGTGGGACGCCACATACTGATGCAGTTATCATGCCTGGGACTGTTGCGCTCCTCCTCGCTTTCGTATTTTCTTTTTCTCCTCTTTTCCCCTTCCTCCGGATGGGGGTGGCAGCCGTCCGTGAGACAAGGTGGAGCCCCTTTGGCAGCAAGAGGAGTCGTCAGACAGGCACACTGCGTGGGTTTTTCCGTACTCGTGCCGTAGGCTCTTCCCAGAGTCAAATGATTTTGCTGTGTTTTGCCAATATACTGCCTCGTGAGACAGTATCAAACCTACAGTTATGCCACAGCAACGCATACATAAAGCCTAAGGCCAAGAGCTTCAAAATCTGAAACCCACACTTTGGCTAGTGGCATAACTTTATGCATAAAAATGGGAGGATCCTGATTCCTCACTCCACTGCAGCGGTTTTTTGCTAGTTTAACCCTCAATTTCCATGTAATGAGGCTGTAATAAAAGAAGCATAACAGAGTAGAACAGTGCACAGGAGGCTTCTGTGCTGCCACCTCTCAAACTAACTTCCCCAGGGCAGGAGACGCACATTGCCATTGCCACCGCTTCTTGGCCAGGGACCTCGCTCCTTTCTCAGTCTTGCTTCTCCAGACTGTGTTCAAGAGCCCAGGCCCAAACAGCAACAAACCCTGATAACCCTTTTGGTAGCTGAGATCAGTGTTTGGAGATTATTCCCATTTAACTCCCCACCCATTTCTTTACCTTCCTTTAGCTGAGGTGGAAAAGATCTGGATCTTACTCCCTTCAAACCATTGCTGGAGAAGCTTTGGCAAGACTAACAATACGTGGCCTAAACAGTCTCACCTGTCCAGCTGGACAGTGTGCTGTTTGTCTGACCAAATGTGGACATCTCTAATGTGGATATCAACAGCTGACACCAGAGTCTGCACTCCTTTTATAGCTGATGAACGTTTTACAAGATCTTCCAGGCTTTATTCGCCACATACTAAAGCAATGTCTCAAGGAGACCAGATGAATCACCCTTTCTCAAGCATGATTTCCTCAAGTAGCTCTCTCAGATGTGGATATCTGCACTGGAGGAATCTAAAATAGGCAAGATGAACTCTATCTTTAATGACTCTTTCCATACTTCAGTAAGCTTCCAACAAGTCATTAACTACATTTGAAGCACAGTGCCATGTCCTAGTTTCCTGGAAAATGTTTAAATCACAGACAGAAGCTCGTTCTCATGCAAATTGCGTGTGCAATACATAACAACTTCCTGCCCCCAGCCAGGAGCTGGGATTACTGAATGCAGCTGCATGACTGCATTTGCTTGTAGAGACATGAGAGCAACAAATCCCTCCTAGGTGATAACAGGGTTTGGAAACTGGGCCACCTCCTAGCTTCATCTTTTAAAAGATACAGTGACAATGGAGTTTTAAATGAATCTAATTTAAAAAAATGAGCATAAGGTAAGAATGTCACAGCAGCTTGTAGACTTCAGGTTTTATGCATTTTAACAGATGTTGTCATGTTCTGTGTCAGACTTCTGACAATATTACTATGGTGGATGGTAGTAGTCAGTCCAGCACACACCTGTATAAATCCAGTGCATGCGGATGCATTCATTTGGGCTGTAAGAAGGAATGGTTAAACATCATCTATCTAATGTAAACATAGCTGAAGCCATTGCCCAAAGAAATGGCTAGCCATCACTGCAAAGCCGAAGCAGAAGCTAAGACACCACTAAAAAATCAGAGACTCTCTGAAAACTGACCGCAAGCCCAGGATGCGTCAGTTATATCACAAGCAAAAATCTGCAGTAAGGAAAAGAAAGCCAGCAAATGAGGACTGATGTTGTCAAGTCCCGAAGACAAAGCACAGGCAGAAAGTGTGCTCCCTGGAAGAGTTGTCTTGGAAATGGTGAGCAAGGAAACTGCCAGATATTTGTTTTTACTGCATTCACAGAAACCAGATTTGTCTAAAATATTGCATTCTTTGTAAATAATTAGTCCAATCCCAGAGAGCTAGTAATTGACTTCTCTAATCAATTCTCCTTGCAGACCCTGAACATTGGCTAGCCTCTTCATCCAAGGGGCATTAATATATTGTCCAGGAACCTGAGTAATTAAGGATAAGGTAGATTTCTGTGGCTTGCACTGAAGAAGGCAGAACTGGTAGTACCTTGATAACGGAATGACCAGGACAATTTTTTATTTGGTGACTCACTGTTGAAAGACTGCTCTGTATGCTACTTACCCCTCTGCTTAGTTTGGACACACTGTACTCAGGGATGCTACCAAAATCAATATTGTAGATAAGATTATAGACTTGGCTAGAGTCAAGGAGATGCTGCAGGGAAATAAAAACCTGTAATTTGAAAGTGCATGGCATAAAGAGTACCCTATTCATTTTCAAGCAATTAGCTACCCATAAGGAAAACTAAAAACGTCCATGGCAGATGTCAAAGAAAGTGTACTTAGACACCTTCCTTCTTAATAGGTTTGAAAACATTCCCCATGCAAAAGGACATAATAGAGTCAGAAAAGGGCAACGTCAATGGTTAAAGTGGTTATGGTAGAGCCATAAAGCAACACTAAAGGTAATAGGCAGTGAGGTATCATGTAGCAGCCCTAGTATAACAACTGGGGATGCTGGAGAGTACCAGAAAACAGAGCACTCAGGACTGTACACTCCCCCTAAATATGCCATTGTCCATCCTATTTCCCTCTTGGGGAAAAGGAAAAGAAAACAGGGAGAAATCAAATTATTAATGGGCAAAAGAATGAAGATAAGTGAGAGGAGTGGGAGTCAGTGAATGAAAAATAGATAAACACAGCACCAGACGGAGATCCTGAACAGAGCAGCCAGCACTGCCTTGGCGGGAGGCTGGGCAGCAATGGGCCGTGTCATGATAACACCGGAACCTTTTTCCCTACACCTTTTTGATGTTTAAAAATAGCCCTTGAACTGAGGAGAAACAACATGGGTCAAATTCTGGGGGACTGGGGCACATCTTTTCCTGCTTCAAAGCAGCAGCTCCTCCTGACTATCCCTCAGAAGTATTGGCATGGAATGACAATCCTGCAGGAGACCCAAAAGAGGCACCTGGGAGCCAGATCTGTGATTGTCCCCAGCAGGGAGAGCAGGGCCTTCTGTGGAAGACAAGGGGCCACCATCTCCATCATCCAGCGCCACAGCAAGGACGGCATGGATCTCTCATTCCTTTTCACCGTTTCTCTTGTATGTTGGTCTCCTGTCTGATAGGGTCTCACCTTGTTCCCTCAGTGCCCTAAAATGTGCTTCCCTAAAAGCCTGCATGCCAGGTGGTGTGCATGCTCAGTGCTAATTCAGTTGGCTTTGCAGAGAGGGTTATACTCTGGGGAACAGAGCAACTGAAACACCTTAAACTAAGCCAGTGTACATGCAGAGTGGAGACGCAAGGGCTGCCTGGGTTATTCCTTGTGATATGCAGGTCAGTGACTGAGATCCTGCAGGAGCTTTTCAGGCTCAGAAAATGCTCTTCAATCACAACTGAGCTGCAAAAGGTCAAAATGTTTGACTGAGGAAGTGGCAGAGGTTTGCTATGAAGCGCCTCTTTGTTTAAAGAGCTTAAAAGGGGGAAGTTTAGTAAAGTACAGTAAATAAACGCTGTCAATCCGGTTTGAACAACTTTCTTATCTATGGTTTCAGAAAAGAGAGGGAAAGGAGCAAGTCCGGGACTGAGGCAGCAGCAGTAGGTGTCCTGGGAGCTGCACCTGCCCCAGCAGCACCCAGGCTCCTCTCCAGTTGATTTATCTCTCCATTTGAGCACAGAAAGGAATAATAAAAAGCTGTGCTCTTCAATATAGTGAAGACTTTTTCTTTTATCGAGAACAACATTCTAGTTTCTCATCTACATATATGAGCATGAGGTTTGCATCCCCATCCGAGGTACGAAAGTATTGACGTCTGTCCTGACTGCTGTAACAGGGCTTCTACTAGCAAGAGACAATTAGGCAGGAAAGCATGTGTAAATAATTTATTATAGCATATAAATGCTTTCAGGGGATGGAAATAGTAGCTACAAAAGTGCTGCCTGCTCAATGGAAAATGGCACAAGTTGAGCAGCTGGAAGCTGAAGCCATATAAACTCAAACAAGACATAAAATTTAGATTTTGACCAACAAGGTTGTTTAACTGTGGACTAGACTGCCATGAGCATGGTGAAGTTCTTGTCTCTTGATGTCTTTGTATCAGAAGTGCAAGGCTTTGAAGAAGGCATGTTTTAATTAAGAGCTAACTGAAGAACCTCCCCCAAAATGATAGGCAGGCCAGAATGAAAGCGTTTGCAATGGACTGGGGGACAGAATTAGGCAACTGCTGGTTTTCTTGGCTTTCAAGTCACTGTGACTCTGTGAAGTTAGCTGCCCATAATCAAATTAATCAACTCACTTTTTTGAAATCAATGTAGAGTCCAATAACCCCATAAAATACATTTTGCATCTTAAACATATTTGTTCTAAGGTAAGCCCAGAGCTAACTTTTCTAATACCTAAGGGTCTTTAAAGGGTACACAGAAGTAGCTCTCACAATAAGAGCTACTCGGCTCTTGACCTGACTGCCTATCTTCTGGTTAATTCAGGACCAGCAGAGGTTATGCAGAAAAAGTCAGAAGCTTTGCTGGCCAGCACGCCAAGCAGGGAAACTGCGGTCCCAGAGAGGCTCTCCAGCGTTCTGCCCATTACAGGACACGTCAGTTCCCTCTGAACTTGTCCTGGGGCCATGTTCTTGGCCAACAGGAAACATCTTGTGCTGTCCATACCAGGACAGCACGGAGTGATTTGAAATGACCTAATTTTAATCATAATTCCTGTTTAATTTAGTTTTGACTTTCTATTTATATTTGGATTTCAGCTTTATTTTCCTATACACAGACTGATTCTCATCGGTTGGTAGCTATTAAAATATCTTGGTTTGTTACTAAAAGTAGCCCATAACTACAACTGGTATTTCCTTTTTGGTAGCCAAGGTGATATACTATACACACATTAAATACATAGCTTAAAAATACAATTCTTGTGCTGAATGAACAAGAACAGTTTTAATTGGAACATGCTACACATTTACAACAAAATGATACCTTAGACAAAGAAAGAATTATTCATAGAAAACTAATTGAACTAATGTTTTCTGATCAGCATGTTCTTCAGCATTTTAGAACTAATAGATGTCGCCCTCTCACACCTCATTTTTATAAGCAAATTGGAAGAGGAAACCTGGCTTTTTTCCTTTTTTCAAATCTCAGCTGGTTTTTCAAATTCTATTACACTATTGAAGTAGTATTGAATTGAACACATCTGATAGGAAGAAAATATCCTTCCAGCAGAAGAGTCTACAGATTGCCAAAAAGAAATTTAATGCTTTAGCAAATTCTGTTTCCAGAGCTCAGCTAGTGATTCCATAAGTAAGTTGACTTTTACGTAAATTTCATTTAAGCAAATATATACTGTCTAAATAGTGTTCCTTACATAACCTAAAGGTTTTCGATAGCCTAAGATCAGGAGTTAATATAGGTCATGATTACTCTTTAAATACATTTAAATTAAAACCATTAAAGTGCATTTATTTTAGTATGGAAAATAATAATTTAATTTCATTTTTTTTTATTTAGACCTTTGTCAGCTCGGTGCCTGCTGCTATATTCAAAAACCCCATAGGACCTTGAGAAGCTTTTTGCCTGTCCGTTGCTGACAGTGATCCTATGCAAACTTCTCAGCCTTATCACAATCTTGTGACTCACGTCTGCACTTGGATCACGTAAGGACAACTACACAAATGCAAGCTGAGCAAGACAGGAGTGTCGCTGTGGCTTCAAAACCCATAAGAATTCAGTCTCAGGTTTGGGGAGTTATAATTCTCTTTTTTCAGTCCTGTGTTGGTTTTCTGGACTTCTTTTTCCCCTCCTTACCATGCTCGCTCTGTTTTCATGGAGGATTTTGGAGCGTTTTTCTTCCTTTATGAGGTTTGCAACAACTAGACTCACCCGCCACAAGCTTCGATATTTGTGTTTAAGGTATTGCCCTGAAAAATACCTTTTGTCTTTAAAACAAAACAGCATTCTTCCAGCTCTCTAGATACATACATGGTTTGATTTACCTTTATATTATAAAGGCATATTGCCTGTGAAAAAGTGTTGAGCTCAAAGATACATAGATAAATGTATGTATATATATGGTTACATACTTTTTAAAAAGACATATATATGCACATATAGACACACACAATTTGTGCAAGATTATCCGAAAATTAGCTAAGTTCAGGAACAGATTAAATAAATTGCTATAAGAAAATTGACATCTGGAGAGTTTTCTTCAGACTCAGTATGAAGCAAGGAAAGATTCTTATTTTTGAAACAGTGTTTAGCTTACATGTTTAATTTTTTCCATGACATTTTACAGGATTGATTATTTTCTTTACTGACGTTTTCTAATATCAGTGCTGCTCTTTACCTCCTCCTGCTGTGCTCCATTATGAACCCAGTGCCTGGAAAAAGCTTATTTCTTTTTCTATTCTCCTTTCCAAAGGTATAATTAGTGGTTTTCTGTACATGAGGGCCAACACACATATATATGTGTGTTTAGGTATGCTTTACATCCACAAATGCATATGTGTGTATATATATACACATACACATATACATACTGAATATTGTTTGTCATTACAAATGCTCTATAATTAAAAAGGAACAGTGAGATAGTAACTATGTATAATTTTTATGTTTCTGAACTGAGGAGCTATGATAAGAACATGAGAACTTATTCCCATCGGGAAGATGAACAGGACTGAAATGAGCTCTCACCAGTACTACTGCGCGGCACCCAACTCCAGCAAGGACCCCACCTTGTCCCAGGACTTCGTGCTGGCACAGATCCTGCCTACTCTGGACCAGATCTGTTGACAGGACCTGGGCCAGAAGGAGAAACTAATCTGCTGAACTCAGTGAGGCTTTCAGGACAATCTCTTAAAATAAAAGGTAGCATGCTTCTCTGGGGTGAAAAAAAGAAAAGCAAGGGATTGTGATGTCCAGATGAATGAGGTATCAAGTGTTATTTACAATAGCTTGTGCTGCCCTGATATACCTCTATTGGTCTTTCCTAAAATTTCCAAAAGATAAATGCATTTCCAATGGAGTTCAGCTCTAATACTGCTGTTAATTGGGTTGCCTTACACTAAGCAGTTCAGATTTTATTAAATAAGGTCATACAGTGGTCATGGAAAAGATTTTAATTGTTACTAGATTAATGTTAGCAATCAAATAAATAAGAAAAGAATAAGGATACTTTATCACAGAACACAATTTCTACCTTTATTTGAACAGACCAGTTTGTAAATAGTCTCATCAGCCTAATGTAATTCTGTACTTTGTTTTGCAAGTGAAATGAAGTTTAGGAAACTTCACTTTAAAAGGTCATAAATGTGTAAGAGTGGAAGAATGATGAAAAATGAACAATCTCACCCAATTTAAGATGATTCATCTTCTAGAGGGGAAGAGATAAAATCTCTGTCTTCTGGAAAAAGAATATGCAAAAGAAGTCAGTAAAATCACTGGACAATACTGGAGAACAAATAAAGCTACAATCAAATAGAGCATACAATGAGAATAAGAGCAAAAATGTATAATGTCTGTAGGCAGACGCTAATGGTCTAAAACCAGAGACAGATGAACAGAAATGCTTAGATCTGAATTAAGATATTTTCGTCCGAGATTGTATGTGAACTAGGAGGAAGGAAAGGAAATTAGTGTAACACTAAGGTAAAAATTGTATCAGAAAGTATTTCTGTCTGTGCTGGTGGAGAAACAGTATCTGCATTAAAGAAAGCTTTGGCAGTCAAATAATGATTAAGTCATCCATGTCAACAAGTCCTAGGGTATCACTGTGGATTGAAATTGTGGGTTATAGGTTAATACTGGGGCAACAGTCCACATCAGCGGAGCACAGCGGTGACCACAGCCTCCGGAATCAGAAACAGAACAATAATGGAAATTTTCAGTCATTGCTTATCCCCATGACAATGGAGGAATGTCATTACAGGCATCATAGAGAGACAAAGGTTGTAGACATCATAAATGACCATGTTTTCTCAAGAAAAGTAAAAAAAAAAAACCAAACTAGTCTAGATGAATACTAGAAATGCACAAGAGAAAAAAAAGCATCTCTGGACATTGTACAAGATACAATTCAAGATATAATCATAGAAAAGATACTCCGTAGTGCCTACACTACCAAAATTCAATGTTCTAGTAAAGGAAAAATGTCCAAAAGCCAATTATATTAGCATGGCACTTTAAGAAGGGTGATTAATAAAAACAAGGAATCTTGTTAAAAGGGGCTTTTTTAATAGACAACTTATCTTTGAGCCTTTGAGTAAATGTGAATCACCTACAAGAAAGACTCAAACCCAGACTCAGGCCTAAGAATCAAAAATCTAATATAATGATTAAACATTGGAGTAAAGGAGCTATCTAGAATTGAAAAATCCAAGTTGACTCCAAATGAGGAAAACAGACAAGAAGGTATCCTGGTAGTTAAATGCAAGAACATAAGAGGGAGCGCTAAAATAATCTTGAGAAGCAACAAGCAAATGTCATGAAATCTATTAAAAACCTTTTAAAATGTATGAGAAGCAGGAAGCCCATCAGAGCTGGGCATGTAAACAAGGTACAGAATAGGTGTTCAGATGAGTCAGGCCATAGTAAAAAAGAGAAATAGAAATAGAAATAGAAATAGAAATAGAAATAGAAATAAAAAGAAAAAGAAAAAGAAAAAGAAAAAGAAAAAGAAAAAGAAAAAGAAAAAGAAAAAGAAAAAGAAATAGAAATAGAAATAGAAATAGAAATAGAAATAGAAATAAAAAGAAAAAGAAAAAGAAAAAGAAAAAGAAAAAGAAAAAGAAAAAGAAAAAGAAAGAAAAAGAGAAAGAAAAAGAGAAAGAAAAAGAGAAAGAGAAAGAGAAAGAAAAAGAAAAAGAGAAAGAAAAAGAGAAAGAAAAAGAGAAAGAGAAAGAGAAAGAAAAAGAAAAAGAGAAAGAAAAAGAGAAAGAAAAAGAGAAAGAAAAAGAAAAAGGAAAAGAAAAAGAAAAAGAGAAAGAAAAAGATAAAGAAAAAGAAAAAGATAAAGAAAAAGAGAAAGAGAAAGAAAAAGAAAAAGAAAAAGAAAAAGACAAAGACAAAGAAAAAGAAAAAGAAGAAAAAGAGAAAGAAAAAGAGAAAGAGAAAGAGAAAGAGAAAGAAAAAGAAAAAAGACAAAGAAAAAAAGCCAAAAGGATTCCTTGTGTCAGGATTCAGCACAGAGAGGCATACGGAAGTTTGCACAACAAAGTATTTACAGGGGTGAGTCTGAGGGGTTGTGTCAAATTGAACTGTCGGTAGAGACGTTTTAGAGCAAATCAATAAAGTGAGTAGCAACACATTGCCAGGAGCAGGTAACAATCACTCGAGGGATCTAAGGGAATTCAAATATAAAATTGCTGAACTTTTCACAGTAGTATGTAACCTATCGCTTACATTGGCCCAGGTTCCAGAGTAATGGAAGGTGGCAAATGTGGCCTCAATTTTTAAAATAATCTCCGGAGGGGAGCCAGGAAACCAGAGAATTGTAAATTTTACTTCCTGCTGAGGCAGGCTGATGGAAGTTATAATAATGAGCAGAATTAGTAGATGTGAATATATACAACTAACTGGAGATAGTGAACAGGGTTCATAAATAAAGAAATCATGCCTCACAAATCCTGTACATTTCTTTGAAAGGATCATTGCGCTTGTAGACAAGGGCAACCTGAGCAAAAAAATTACCTTTGGATTCCTAAACCATTCTATAATATCCCTTCCCAAACAATCTTACAGAAACCTAAAGTCAAGGGGAAATTGCTGTGCATTAATAATTGCTCAAAGGAGACGGAACAGCAGGCAGGAATAAATGGTCGCTGTTCTTCCTGGAGCAGTTACTCAGGGAATCCCAGGGGGATCTGGCTGAGAATGGCCACAAATCACCCAGAAAAGCCAAAGAACAGCCAGAGAAAAAAATTTGCTGGTGTTTTGGAAGTAGTCAGGACAATCGAAACCAAAGCAGCCTACAGAATTTCAAAAGTTTTCATCATGCTGAGTAGGTGATAAAATGGAAGATAAACATAATCCTTGATAAATACAAAGTCAGACACTGTGGGAACACAGTCCTAAGCACACTTAGGCAATGATCAGATCCAAATGTAGCTGGTTTTGTTTTGGAGATGAGGGAGAACTTAGGACGGTCCTCCAATGACATCTGCCTGACACCCTTTCATTGTCAGAAAGGCAAACATTAGGGATGGACTAAGAGAAAACAGCATTATGCTAAGGATGCTGTCACAGCTTAAAGGTAGGGTCGGCGTCTGTCTCAGCCTCTGTCTCATAAAGGATGCAGAAGAATTAGAAAAGAAAAAAAGGTAGCAAAAATGAGAAGAGACGTCTATGCAAAAAGGAGCTTAAAATATGAAGGCTGCTAACACTGGAAAAAGAAGTTCCGAAAAGAACACACCCAAGACGTACAAAAATCCTGAATGATACAGAGGAGGAGGAAACAATTCAGCTTTTCCCAACACAAGAACTGGGATCATCCAGCAGAAAGCCTAAACAGCATGTCTACACCAAAAAAAAATAAATATTTCGCCACATAACACACATAAAATCACGGAATTGCCATAGGATGCCATGGAGGTTTAGCATCTAAACAGGTTCAAAATAAAATCTGGCAGCCACAGGGAGTGAGATCTGTGGCTGTTAAGCAGCCACTCTGCTCAGCAAGTCTAACCTCTGATTTCCAGAAACTGGGAAAATGTAACAGTGTAGGGATTATACCGGGCCTGTTTCTCAAAGGCTCTCCCTGCATCTGCCTGGCCAGATGGGATAGATGGACCCTTGTGCTGGCCCAACATGCCATCTTTAAATTCTCTGTGTGCTTTTGTTCACTTAGCAATTAGTTATTCGGCGATGCTGAGGCAAGAGTGAGATGGCCTGATGGTTGGGCTGATTCTCAGGTGCCCAGAAAAGCTCAGAGGAAAAGAGCAAGCTTCTCTCATACTTCCGAATGGCTCAAAATAAGTGATAATTCTCCGAGACTGAAGTCTGGCATATGAAAAGGTAGTAATCCCTCAACCCAGAGACACACAGTTAGCAGGTTTGGGTAGCAAACAAGAGTGTACCATAGTTGGAAGGAGGAAAATTAATAATGCAAGCCCAAGCTGTTACTGATGAAGCTCTAATGGCATTAGAGGATAAGTGTCAGTGTCATTCATCAGGCACTTTGGGATTCCCCTGCCCCATAGCTAATGTATGGATTAGTACTTTCCCTTTCAAACATTGAAGCTCCACAGATTCAGAAATCAGTAAAATAGGAGTGGGGGAAAGGTGTGATGAGCCAGCTCTAGTACACGTTAAAAATTTTAGCCTGTAAAATGGTCACAGTCATCGTTAATAACACAAAATCTTATTTTAAAATGAAATGAGCTTGTCTGAAGAACGCAAGTTGCGGCTTTGTTTCCCACAGCAGATGCCGACTATGGCGGGAGCTGCTGTGCCGGCTGACAGCTCTCCAACTCCTGGGAACTGCTGCTCCCTGGTGCCCATCTTCCAAACAAAAACCGGGACAACTTCTCTTTCATCCTCCTCGCCCTGCTTTTGATGTTGCTGCTGAACCACCTCATCAAGAGAAGAATCAAGATGTAGTAGCTCATCTTCAGGTGCATATCCTTTCTAATTAAGTGTTGGCAAATAATATGCTCTTGAATTGTAAAATGGGCCGGTGTGATATGTAAATGAGGTTGAGTCAATTTGCAAATTGGGCTTTGCACAGCATGGTGTCTTACACACGTGTGTGTATAGTGGGGGTAGCTTAATTTAAAGATTTTCAACAGAAAACCTCTGGGCTCCTCATTTCAAAACTATTTTCGTTTTGAAATTGATGGAGGCATCTTGAAAATGGGGTTAAATAACCTGAAAACAAAACAAAGCACTCCTTTTTGGAGCTGGATGGTTGAATCATTGTTTCTCAAAGAGACTGTTTCCTCTGAAAGGAATATAAATCTTGGTTTGGGTGCCTACAGTCACAAGGGCCTTTAATGTATTTTGCAAGTGATGGCTTAATTTCTATTTTAATTTTATACTACAGAAACAACATGGTTGAAATAATGAATGATTTTGTAATATATCTTTCACTATTTATTGCTTATTTTCATCACAGTTCTGCCATTTTTATTCCCTCTGCAAGCCAGTACATCTTCCTTGATGTTAGAGATTAGTGAACTAAATAAATATAAAGCAGAAACTGTCTGCAGCAAAATTTCTATTAGAAGTTCTCTCTTTTTCATTTTAAATAATTATGTCCTATCAACCGCACAAAGGAAATAACAAAGTCAGCCAGTAAATCAGAGGCAGTAAGTAGAAAAAGGGACTGTTGATGGTGTCTTTAACTGCTGAAAATGGATATATGCATGAAGTAGCAATACTTCACAAAGTCATAGTTATTTCTGACTTTATTGAAATGCCTGCTGCTCATTACAGAGATTTAAGAGGTTGATGCTATGAGGTATAATGGCTATATTTAATGAAAGTTGCAGCACTCCTGCTTTCTGGGCTACTGCAATTATGTTTTACACAAACTGTGGAAGCATTAGGTTCACCTTTAGCTGACCATCAAAACCTCCTATGTTTTTATTCACAGTTATTTCAACATTCATTGCTTGTAATAAATGTACAGAGTTTTTGTTAATACTTCTACCTCCTCCTTGTGCCATTTATGTTAAAAATGTCTGTTTTAAATATTATATGCACTAATTATAGGTACAGAAAAATTAAGATCAAGAGCTTAGAGTTGAACAAAGCACCTAACCAGGTAGTTACCCTTTTACTGTAAGAACAGCTCCAATGGCCTTAAAGCACTTTGCTTACATGTTTAACATAAGCCTGTGTTAACAGCTTTGCTGGATTTGAAAGTGAAATATTTTAAAAGCACTACTTAGACAGGCATGCAACAAAATACAAACTTTCTTTCAGTGAAGGTGACAGAGCAGGCTGACAGAGCAGTGGAACAGGCTGCCCAGGGACGTTGTGGAGTCGCCTTCCCTGCAGACATTCAACACTCACCTGGACACAGTCCTGTGCCCCCTGCTGTAGGTGTCCCTGCTCAAGCAGGGGGGTTGGAAAAGATCTCCAGAGGTGCCTTCCAACCCCTACCGTTCTGTGGTTCTGTGATTCTGTGAATAGCATTCCTCCTCTTTAACTGTACTTTAATTTTAGAAAAAAGTTATTTGTTAAAAGCTTTTCTATTGGACAGAATACCTACATTATTGTCTTTTTCCTACTATTGAACACGCAGTCTGGGTTGTCCCAAACTACCACATCCCACTCTGAATTCAGTGTTTTTGCTGGGCTAACTCTGATGGCTTTGCAAGGTAGAAGCATGCTGGAAGCTCATGTAATGAGTCCCTCAGGAACAGCTATGCAAGGTTCAAATGGTTTAGGTGCCCTTGGATAACCAAAGTACTCCTTCACTTAAAATTATAATTTTCACTTAATTACTCATGCACTTAAAATTATTAAAATAATAGATAAAATTAGATATCCAATGTGGACTGCATAAGTAGAGTGAGCAAACAAGGGGAAGGATCTGTATTCTTGAAAGAGGCTTAATTTAAAGACATTTTTCAGAAAAAGGTTGTCCATTTGCAGAAAACCTCTTCTTCAGAAGAACCTTGAAACCGAGTGCGACTTCCAAGAGGAACAATTTTGATGCAACTTCTAATCAGATTGCATTTGAGTCAAAAGCTACTCTCAATCAAACAAGAAGTGTGTCCATATTTTGCAAATGTGTGATCTCAAATAGTCTTTTTTTCATTTTATGGGGAAAAAAAGAAAATGTTCCTTACTTACCAAAGGCTTGTTCATGTGATAATGCCATAGAGAACAGAGCTTTGTTTATCGCAAGACAGCAAACCAGGAATTGGGGATGCATGTTGAGGGCTGATAAACCATACCTGATGGAAAAGAAATTGAGAGAAGTGTAGGCACTATCCAAACCACTTTCTTCAAAGTGGTGACACTTTTTCAGTGTGTCATTATAAAATTGTCAAAAATCCAAGCTATTAGAAGAAGATGTCCACAGAAAACTCATTCACTCAGAGCCTGTTCTAAAGTGAATATGACTCATGGCCATCTACCACAAAAAGTAGGAATAGGTGGCAAAAAAAGAATCCAGATGTGGCAAAAAAGATAACTGCACTCTTGAAATGTTTATAAAATGGCAGAGATTATTTTTCCTGTTAAAAATCAGCAAATTAGCAGTGACCAGGTCAAACCTACCTACCACTCAACAAGAGAGGTAGTGAGTTAAGAGGAAGAGTGCAGCAAGAGGTGCTTGGGCTGGAAAAATCTATGCGTACTTCTAAAAATTCAAAAATACACTTGTCATTTGAGTCTTTGCTGATTGTAAAATGCTAGCACAGAGGTATCCGGCTTTATTTTGGTTTTCTTTTGAATATAGAGTAACTCCATATAAATAGTACTTCTCCATACCATCCTTGTATAGTCATTTTTATCGTCTCTTGACATCACGTGTTCTGGGATATCTTACTCCACAAAGGTTATTATTATCCTATAATTTGTCACTTACAAATGTGGGCTACATTTTAGCTGCCAACAGCACAGGAATCGTCTGTGGTTATAGGTTCCAGCTGAATACTTCCAAGGCATTTATGTGTTGTGGTTGCAATAGAATTATTCTTCAGATCACCCCACAAAATTAGGAAATGATAAGGTCATTTCCAATAAACAATAACTGAGTGATTGGGTGAAGTGGGGGGAAGCTGTTTTTTCTTGCTTATTGTGTATTCCTTAAATGAGCACAAGGTAAACATTGGTGGAATAGGTAAAAGAGCATGATCTGCAACTAGCCCTGAAATATAGGAAAAACATATGGACAGAGTGCCCGTTAGGAAGGAGAAATTTTAATTAGATCAACGGAAACTGAAGTTTGAAAGGATGCTGAGGGAAACAGAAGTGCAAGCTCATCATTAAGGTTCACTGGCATTGTCAAGGTGTTGGTGCTGCCCTATAGATGAAGAAGCTATTGTACTAGATACGTAACTTCCAACAGTTGTTTTGGGTTCATGGACTCATATAAATCCTTCCATGTGTATCTCCATGTTCAGATTTGCAGCTTGGGGTTTATGAGGAGGAAAGGGCTATTCATACCTTAGCTTGTTCTTTCCTGTACCATATCTGGCTCCAAGATGTGGAGGCGTGCTGTGACATGATAAGTGAGGTTTGGCTTCATTTTGTAGTCTTCTTTTCCTGCTCACAACCTTTCCTCACATGCTGTGGACTGCAGAAGCAATGAAAACAGCCTATGTGGAGATGAAAGAGGTATCTATACCCATGGCACCTCGGAGGATCTGACCTGGGTAGATACATGGGAAAGGTAAGAAGCAAGAGGAGGAAAGAGATGGGATTAGGTTAAGGGCTGAGATACCCCAAGACATGCTTCAGGAGGTGAAGAGTGTTGCCTAATGTTGCCTTCCATGTTTTCTTCTGGGCACTTGTTCGAGTAACCCCTTTACACATTTTTCATTGCAGCTGTGTACAGCTGCGTTGATACCATGGCAGCGCAGTGGCTGCCCTCCTTGCACTGCCAACTGCTGACAGAGGGAAAGCAGTGCTAGTGCCTGTTAAGCATATGGCTGCATGAGATATCAGGCAATACATTATCCGTGCTGCAACACCACAGAGGCACCATCAAAGGACTGGTCTTCTGGTCTGCTCCCTCTGAGGTTGGTGGTACAGGTACTGGGGAAAACAGAGAGCCAAGGCTGAATGGTCTTGAAAATCCTTTTGATTCTGATCAAATCCGACCAAAACTGGTGGCATAAAAGATTCCCACCGAACGTCCTTGGCAAGTGGATCAAGGCTTTTTTGACTGCTGCCTATCATAGTCTGGTACTCCAGAAATGAGACAGGCTCTGCCTGGAAAAAAATGGACTGCTGTTTCCACCAAGCCAGCAGGAATGTAACCACCAACATATTGAAAAGGTTTCGTATATAAAATGCTCGGCTTTGAGGAGCAAGGCCTGAAGTCCTTATGTAGTCTAAGACGGTTCTGGATTTGGCCAAAGTTCAGAAGCTTGCTTTCTGTCTGTACAAATAAGCCCCTGGAAGTCCAGTCAAGACATTCCTAAAACAGAGCTTCTTACAGTTTAAAAATAATAGTCAGTAGTAAGTCATTATGATTTTACGTAATAAACCAGCTATAAGGGTTTGCAGCCAGTTCTTAAACTTCCAGGAACTGTGCTGCGGGATATAATGTTCCTATAGAGATCTTTTGTTGTGCCACAAAATAGGTCTACAAATGTACAGCAGGGTGTCCCCTTTTCTACAATCCTTATATCTCTCTGCCATATATTACAGTGGTGCCTCACGCAACAAGCACATGTCTTCCCATAATTGTATTTTCTAAAGATGTCTTCGTGCCTTCCAAAAAGATGGAGAGTAGAGATAGAAAAATAAGTTGAAATTTTTAGGTTTTGGAGGAATAAAATCTCAGCTCCACAACCGCCATTTTTGTTTCCATATACTGACACGTCTATTCTACCCTTTTGCTCCTGCATGTATTGATTCACTGCATTTTATTTCATATTATATTGAGTTAGAAAAAAATCAGAGATTTAGGAATTAGTGGTTATTAGAAAATCTTAATGTACTACCATTCACTCAGATTTAAAATAAATAGCAAGCTACTATAACATATTGAAATGGAAACAGATTTTTAAATGGTTTTTTACATAAACAATTTTTTTTGTTGGAAGCTCAGGGACCTGTGAAGGTCTCATAAGCAAAGTTAATAACTTTAAAAGGTAAATAAAATTGGGAGGAAAATCACATATGGAGTAGGATTATTGATATACAACAAATTTATAATGAGCTATTTCTTAAAGCTGCTAAAACCAATATGAGAAGCCATGAGAATATTCCTTCAAATGACTAAATTTCTTTACTCAATTTATTTTAATGGATTTTCTGTAGACTTTATGCATACTCTTCTGTGTTAAATTAAAAGAAACTGTAAAAATAATTCTGCTGGAGAGAATTGTTTAAAGAAACACTGTAATTTCCACTGAAACTGCAAAACATTTTTCAAAATAATTCTAAACGCATAAACATGAACTCTCGCATTGAAAATCTGGCTCAAAGGATTAAGTGAATTGTGACTGAGACCACATTTTTATCCTGACTCTTTTGTTTAGACACAGTTGACCAAAACACTGAACTTTTTAAACCAATGACTTAAAACACCCTTATCATTTTCTACAGATCAAGATTTTTTCCTGTAGATTATAACAAAAGGAAAAAAAAATAGATTCCAGAACTTCCAGAACAATACCAGAAAAAATGAAAGATTTAGAATCCATCCAAAGAGTATTAGCTTTTAATTATTCTTTTCCAACAGTACTGGGGAATATTGTTTCTGTAAAAAAAAAAAAAAACACCAAAAAGACAGTTTCCAAACACCAGAATTGCTGACTAAAAGAAGCTAATCTTGCAACATGTTTGTTGAGAAACCATTAACGTGCTTCCCTGTTTAAGACCAGCTGGCACATCATAGAAGACTTTTATGAACATTCTGATTTTAATTAATCCCATGGGGCTCTCCATTGACCTCAGGACAGTTACACAAGGATGAGATTTGTCTTCTTGTTAGAAACAATTCTGTTTATAAATATGTCTTTAATTTTGGTAGGAGCTGGGTGGATTCTTCACTCTTTCTCAGTAGAGCACTGTGAGCACAAAGCTGAGTTATTTGTTCTTTGTTTGGCTGCTGCTTAATTAGATTTCTCAGTTCTAATCAAGCATGTTATGGTGCTCACCTGTTGCTGGACATGTGTTATAAACCCACCTTTCATCACAGGCTCACATGGTCTTGTTTGTCTGCATCTACAGCATGCTTTCTATGATTTTCTAGATAAAACAGGCCAAACGTCTGGCTTTCAAGACTTGGGTTAACCCAAGGGAGAAGGGCATGATCTTACGTGACTTTTTTTTCAGCTGTGATTTCTGAGTTCACATGAGCTGGGGACTCCACACAAAGTCAACAGGGAACAAACAGCACAGATTACAATCACAATAAACCCTCCTATTAAAACCACCCATCTTTGCCTTGGCTGTAAATCTTCACACGCGTCAACCTAATCTTTGATCGCATTCACAACAAGTAGCTGTGATGTTACAAAGAAACTTCCCAGTCACTTGAGGAACGGGTAGCAAGAGCTGTTGAACTTGTATAGTTACACAAATTCCTATCTCTAAGTCAGGAAGCTTGTTAATATACCAATAAGAAAAGGTGGGGAGAGGAACGCGCATGGAAGAAGAGCCACACACATACCAGCATTATGCCTTCTCCTTCAGGGGAGAGTGAGTCAGAAATTTTTGCCTTCCACACATCCTTACTTTGAAGTGGTTCATTTTGGCTTGATTTGACTGTGCAGGAGACTTTGCAAACCAGCATTTGTGCTGATACTGTCAGCCCTTCGGTGGGTAATGAATCTGGTGTAGACAGCCACCACAGCACTGCCCAAAACATGTTCAAAAACATCAATCATGGGGATTACACAATGTATTTCATAGCTATTTACATGCAGAAATCTCACCAGCTGGGTTAATCTTGTAGAAACAAGTACAATTAGATGATATTTTATATGTATTTTAAAGGCTGAGCCACAGGGCTCTGCGCCAAGCCCTGCTCTCATAAACAGCAGCGTAAATCCAGAGCAACTCCCTCAACTTCAGTAGAGATTACATCAAAGATGAGCCAGGATTCATATTCTAGGTTGCTTCCCACTGCCTACACACAGCTTGCTATGTTGCCTAAACTGAACCCTGGCTGCCTCATTTCTGGCACCTTAAAGGAACAGTTACCAAATATGTACATATATATCTATTTTTATATCCATATCTATATCTATATAAATAGTGTGAATTGTTAGCAATGCTGGAAATAGTAGCCTAACACCAAGAATTTACTGGTATAGATTTTACATTTCAACAAGTGCGCATGTTCTTGCGTGTGCACCTACGTGACGTTCATACAGACAATAGATTTTATAGATGTGTATGTGAGCCCTGAAGAAAAGGAAGAGAAAGGGACTTTAAGAAAACAACAGAGAGGGATATGACAGGGTGATTTCAAGGTTATTATTCCAACCTTACAGCAGTGACAAGCAACAATCAGGATGACTATACTGGGAGGAAAGATCTCGTGTTATATAGTGCATTTTGGACCTTTGGCAGGACTTTTAAGTCAGTTTTCCCGTTTCCTAGTGTAGTCCTTTAATAAGGATTTCCTGTGGCGTGGGTAGGACAGTCACACAGCAAGAGCTTACAGATAACCTATTTTTAGTTGAATTTCCTACAGGTATTTGGCTCTTCACATGATTACAGAGCCTGGAGATCTGTCCATCTTTCTCCTTGTGCTCCTCAATGACTTTTGGCCAGTTGCAGCCATATTAGAGAGATGTAGACTTCTTAAATATATTAAATTCCTACAGGTTTTGTGATCTTTTGTTACTTGGCGGAGGAGAAAGACCTAAAATAGTGCTGTTAGTGTGAGCTCTGAACACTATTGCTAAATGTTAAGGGAAGCCACCCAGGAGAAGGGAAGTTTAAATACTGCAGTCACAGGAAATGCTTCTGTCAGAGCTTGCTCTGTACGAGGTGCAGAACGTCATTAGCCACTGAGGCACAATAATCAGAGCTCATCAGTTCTGCTCAGGAGACTGCTTCTTAAAACAATGGGAAATACCATGCTTTGCGCCCCACAAAACCTGATAAGGTGTAGAAAAATAAAATCTGAAAGGGATTTTAAGTCATTACTCTACTTTTCTAATAAATCTCTAGTAATTTTGTAATTTGAAGTGACTGTTTAATAGCTGCTTTAAAAATCTACTCTAAAATGGTGTCACTGATTTGTTTCTGTGTATGGAGTTCTCCTTTATGGTCTTTAAAAGCAAACTTTGTATTGTAGCACCTTGCATAGGAATCGCTGGTGAGCTCAGAAAGATTTATTGAGGTTGGGTTTTTAATCTGGAGTTTTCCAGGAGCCTTGCAGATAGAACCTTGATTTAAATATGACTTTTGTAGACCACACTCACCTTAGCAGATAAAACAGTCACTGGATTCACATCTCTGCATTGGCTGACCCCTAGGACCTCTGCCATTCCCTGTGGAGGCTCCCTGTGCCCATTGCATCCTCTCCCATGTCTCAGCATCCACTTAAGATTAAATGATCAAGCCAGTTCTCAAGATTTCAAAGAAACTCTTGAAAATAGATATCCCACAGCTTGACCTTGCAGCTCTTTGGGCAGTGGCTGGGAAATA
Organism: Phalacrocorax carbo; assembly: GCF_963921805.1. NCBI lineage: Eukaryota > Metazoa > Chordata > Aves > Suliformes > Phalacrocoracidae > Phalacrocorax > Phalacrocorax carbo. The sequence goes on from NC_087513.1 coordinate 50,620,031, forward strand.
TGAACTCCAACTTTGTGCCTCCTTGTGGCTGTTAACTGTGAAGTTTAAAGCTGACATATTAGGCACTGAAAACAAACAAATCATGTGCATTTAATTTAGTATTCAACTAAATAAAATTGGAGTTCCTGTAGCTCATCTTCAGGCGGAAAAAAAAACCACACCAAAAACTTTAGTTTTTCAAATGCCAACAAGCCTCACAAAGAATTTGTATCCAAGTGTCACAGATAGCAAGCACCATACTGCAAAGCATACAAAAGCATGAATTCATCCGTTGGATCCTCGATGAGGGTGTACTGTACTCATACTTCAAAAAGAAACATTCAATTAATTTCCAGGAAGTCAAGCTTTCTAAACTATAAAACTATAGATACAAACCTAATGCTTGCAGTCAATACTGATACGCTTTGTTTGCTGCTGAAAGAGACCCTTTCACCTTTTTAAGCAGCATCTCCAGAGCCCTCCCCTTTCCCATGGGACACATGGTGCTCCCATCCCTACTCACTGCGGTCGCAGAGACGTACATTTCTGTAAGGCCTTTCAGGGCACATCATGCTGTTCTACAGATGTACTTTTTGCCCGTGCTGAAATCCTGTGGAGAAAGGGGGAAAGGATGTTCCTTTTGAAAACAAAAAAAAACCCAGGCAAGCAAATAAAATATCTGTTGACACCTCACCATGCCAGCACTATATGTTTTTGCTCTCTCGGGCAGCCTGCTGGCAGAACCACGTCCAAGTCGGCTAAACCAGCCACACAGTGAGCTGAAATGATTGCTTTCCTACCACCTTTCCCAGTGGTGGCAAGGAGCCAAAGACCATGCCTTATCTGTTGGACCATGCCCTTCACCATGTCAAGAGCATTGCTTCCCAGAAGACTCATGTGGGAGCTCCACGCGCTGTCCTCAGCCAGCCGGTGGGCTCTGGGGGCTGCTGGACCCCGCAGGGCACACTGTCCTTGCCTGCATGCCACCTCTGCTGAGCATCTTGAACCTGTCGTGGTGCCAGAATGGGCAGAGCTCGGGCTCCCCAGCTGTGCCGAGCACTGCCCTTTGAACGGGGAGTAGCAGCAGCAGCCTCTCATGCCTGGGGATGGCTTGGCCACCGACTGCTGGCTGCGGTGTTACTCATTATCCCAGCCGCACGCATGGCTGGAGTTACGATGATTTCTACCGGCTTGAGGATAAAACTCTAAATGTACAATTTCCTGCCCTGAAGGCCTTGGCTTTCAAGGATATTTAAAATGTGGGCCTCTCATTTAGATGAAAAAGAGGAATAAGAGCTTAAATCTTGCTCAGGTACTGGTTTTAGACTCTTCTCATCGCTTTCCAAACAATCCCTCTTAAGCCAGGAAATTTAACAAAAACAGGCTTGTTCAGTTGCATGTACATAAACCAACTAAAACTGGAGCTGAAGGACAGCAGTAAGAAAAGAGTTGGGGTCTGGAAGGCAAAGGCCTAATTAGCTGTGGTGTGTTACAAGATCTGATAACAAATACAAAGCAGAATGGTTTTTAGATGATCTGCATTGACAGGGAAGACTCCTGTTGTTTCTTAACCGAGGAGGAGAGTAGTAAACCTCTTGCTGTGCCAGTTCTTAGGACTGGAATGCATTGTGACTAAGGAAAAGAAAAGCAGCTCTGACACTTTTAACTGATGAGGGTTTTTTTAATGAGACTGGCTGGCCTGACTTTCATACGTTTGATAGACATGTGCAGGGTTGAGTGGAGGTTGCTTCATAATTGTAACGATACTGCAAAGCAAATGCAGGCAAAGTTATGTGAAACCAGTCGAACGTGGTGCTCTGAGTACTGCAGACTTATACTTGCAGACTATATCTAATGAATATGGAAATTGGCTTATTTGGAGAAAAAAGTGTTAAAACATGGTTCCTTGGAGCTCCTTATCAGGCTCCTGTTTTGACACTTTTTTTCACCTTGTGCCTGCCGTGCCAGGCTTCTCCAAATGCGGAGTTTGTTTGAATTCTCAGTTCTTAGTACTCAATTTTAGCAGTAGAGTTCATTTGGATTTTGTCTGTTTTCTGCTGTGCTAAAACACAGTTACATGAAACTGACAGTTTTTTAGTGGATGAACCTAACAAAAACTATCAACATTTACAACACTTAACCTTTATAAAAACCATTATCAGAAACTTCAATAAACAGTTAGGAACCTGCTCATGTTTATGTTGACAGTGAGTCTTCTGAGTTAAAGCAGGCCAAGAACAAACCTCAAAGAAGCTGGTGTACATGAACTGTAAGCTTTAAACAACAGTTAAAAATCTACTTGTCATCTAAGGCCCCTCAGAGTTTTTCCCTTATTTTGTCCAATTCAGGAGTTCCATTTCTTAATTTGTACAGGTAAGCCTTCCTGAAGAAATAAAAAGCAGAAGGAGGAAATACTCCATCTATATCCTAGCATCACACTGGAGTTCAGCATCACTGGGTGCAGTAACTTGTTTTGATGAGCCAGGAAGAGGTTTCTACAAAGACTGACATTTCCCACCTCTGCTTTCTGCAGTGGATGCCACCAGCCCTGGAGCTGCCCCATTGACATCTGTACCATCTCCTGTGCTGCCAGAAGGAGAAGTCAATGACAACCTTCATTTTTGTGCAAGCTCTACAGATAGAGCTTGCAGGAAATGCAATGTGAATGCTACCCCAGCATGACCCACTTGCCCCAGGGGAAGATGCAGAGAGGGGGCAGGAGAGGAGGGTGTCCCTACAGTGGGGCAGAGGCCAGACAGCAAACAGCCCATTGACACAGCCTGTAGAGAGCTCGTAGCTGCCAGACTACCTGCCCTTAGGTGTCTGAGTGACTTCTAATGAAATGGTCTCTTGTGGAAAATAACCTTTATGCTGGAGTGCGTTCAAGGCAGCAGGGCTGAGGCACCCCATCTGAAAGCCAGTGAGAATGCCGTTACACCAGCTTGCACCAGCACCCATTGGAGCAGGCAGGTTGCCTACAGCCCCATGCCCCCACTGTGTGTCCTGCCATCCCCACGGAGAGAGGAGCCCACACCTTTCAAATCCTGATGCAGCAGAAGGGCACATTTGAAGTATTTATTTGGAGAACAAAAGCTTCCTTATACCTTGACAGCAGGGCTGCCTTCAAAGCCTTCGTTCAAACAGAGCTGTGTTTATCGAATTCCTCTGTGCTGAGTACAAACATGCCTGAGAATTTAATTCTTTTTAGCCGTGAAAAACTGTGAAACACTTGGCCATATTTTAATCTGAGTCATCAGGATGGGAATTATTAGATACTTGTGCAAATTTTGCTCTGTTTTGATCAAGACTGGGCAAAAATCAAGTATGTGGGACTTCAGAGGTTCCCTGGGCAGAGAGACTCAGGAGGAGGGAAATCTCTTTTCCCCAGTGGCCTGTTTTGTGACAAAGTGTGTCATAAAATCTCAGACACAGAATAAAAAAGCCCACATATTGCTTTTGATAACTACTCACCCTCAGGCTTTCCGAACAGATGGGAGCACTAAACACCAAAATACTTCAGCTTACAAACTGGCAAAAGGCCCGGCAGTGCTGCTAACAGAAGGAGTTGTACGAGGTCTTCATTATTTACAAATTGAAATTCTTCTGGAAAGAATTACTATAATATGTAGGACATGATCCCAGGGTTTTGGCAAAATGTATTAGTAGCATGAGCTATTGATCCTAGGAATTAAATTAGATTTTGGAAGGTTAAAGTGTGATGTTGTCTAATGTATCGGGAACTTTACCTCTAATGGAAAGTTGTTTACACCTGTTGTGAGCGCTTTAGTTAATACATGAAAGTTGGCCTTTCCAGGAGGGAATTGGCCGGCCATTCTTCTCAAATGGTGCCTGTGGAAATCAGGCGAGCAGTTCTGGGCTAGGAGCATGATTTTAATATCACTGCCACAGGACCAAAACACTACATCTACTTTATCTCCTATTTTTTTGTCACAGGTAACCTTTTGGTATCAAATATCTCATGTGGAAACTTCCTGAGAATAATCCAAAACTTAGAGAAAATATTTTAAGAGGTAGATTTTTTGCTTCTAGGTACTATCAAAACAGTTTATTTTTAAGGATTCAACTATGTCATATCAAATTAGACCTGTGAAATTATTACTGTCTTTGTAGCACATAATCAAACAGGACCTTGAAGCACTAGAAATCAAATGGTGGGAACAGAGGGCTCACCTATATGGAGTTGTTTCTGTAATGTCAGAAAACTATGGAGCCCTGGGTTCTGATGCTGGGGGGAGCTGGCAGCTGCCGACTCAGGCAGCAGTGAGGCAGCAAGATCTGCTGGGAAGGGAACGGGAAGCATCATGCAGACATTTCCTGCTTCCCCAGGAGTTTCTGCCAACACGCTTCATCTCTAATTTGGGATGGGGGGATGCCATCTGGCATACAAGTTTTAAAGGGAGTATGCCCACAGTTTATATTGCAGGCGGCAGTTCTGGTGGGTCGGGGCAGAGGGAGACACCTGGGCACAAATTCAGTGAGTGGCAGTTTTCTGCTTGTCGGATAACATCCCTCGTGATGGGGTACACATCAGCTGGAAGCGATGCATGTCTCTCTGAATACCTTCCTCATTAAACTTTCAGTGGAACTCCTACTGTTTCCTTCAAATGTTTTGGTGTTGACGTGTTGTTTTGTTGAAAAATTCCTGTCCAGCTCTGCTCAGCATCCCTTCCTTCAGTAAGCTGTCAGCGCACTTTGATTTGCCAGGCTTATGGCAGTCACATAACAAGGAAACTTGCAATGTGAATCACTGATATAGAAGTGTCTCCCAGAGGATGCAAGTGATGGAAATCCCAGTTATTGGTTATTACTGGACCAGTGGGAACTTAGGGCTGGGAAAGAGATCATCCTACCAGTCTCACTGTAGTAAACAGAGCCCCTTCTTTGTTCCCCTGAAGCCACTAATTGCAATGGCAGTTACATTCAGGCCCCAATTTTGGGACCATCCACATGGAGTAAGGGAGACTGTCTGAAGCATTCGCATTATACTGCAGGCTCAAGCTTTTGCCGGTTTCAAGTCAGAACAAGATCTCCAGAAGGCAGTCAGACTATGATTATTTCTGCAATGCATTTCAGGAATATTCAAACCAGCTTTAGCCGAGAAGCAATAGCGCTGATTTTTTTGCAAGAGTTGTGCAAGCTTCAGCTGAAGCCTGCTGTTGCTGTGCCGTGCTTAGAAAGCTAATAGCGGGAAGGAGGCTCAGGCACTGTATCTTTGGATCGCAGCAAAGGCAGAGTATTTGTTCAGCTGTACACGTGAAGGTGGGCAGGCTCTTCCCCCTGCTGAGGAGTTTAGTAGATCTCTCACTGTTTTATTCTCCAGTCTTTGCTACAGAAGACCATGCTGCTTTTTTTTTTTTTTCAGGAAATCTTAGATTCCTGCTCCTGCCAGCTTGCCTGTGTGGAGCATTAATAAAAAGTAAATGACTGAGTCAGGCCTCCTTCCATGCATTTGCACTTTTGCTCCTGTCAGATCTTTTAAAAAAACACAGTCAAGTTTGACCAGTTGTATAACTAGAAAAACTCTGAAGGATGAAAATGGCCTTTGCTTAGCACAAGTATCTATGGTTTATCTACAGCTCTCTGCCGGCAGCTCCTGAGGCAGTTGGGTTGTGCTACTTTCTCCTCCCCCACCCTTCTGCTGTATTCTTCATTAGCTTAATTCTTTAAATAAATATTGTTCTTTCCCACCGTAGTGAATGCAATTGTCAATCATCTGTCAAGTGGCTTAGCAACTTAAGCCCACATCCTAAGACCTGCAAAAGCTAAAGGCACTGGCCCAGCCTGCCGTTACACCTGCTGCAAACAGGCAGGTGAGAAATGATGCAAACAGATGTCTTTATTAAGGAAAAGGGGACATGGTTATCAGTCTGGGAAAACACAACACCAATTACATTTGCAAATAGGGTTGAGTCCCTGTTCTTATTTCCCAGTGCCCTCCCAGCTCCTACCCTAGCTGCCAGCGAAACAGTCCCTTGCACCAAAGTCCTCCCAAGGGAGATGCAAGAGGATGCAGAAGCCTGAAGTGGTCGTGAGAGCTTTGAAAGGAGCTGCCTGCCCTGACATAAAAGGTCTTGGGGCCATCTGTTCTCACAGGACACAAGTTCATGGACAGCAATAATGACTTCACATGGCATTAGCTAACCTGTGAGTAAATATCTCATGCAAATAAAACCCTATTGCAGCACCTTTCTAGGGAAAAAAGACTTTTAAGATGGTGATTGGACTTGCCAGAGCAACATGAATTTGTTTAGAAGAGGATTTGGGTGTTTTGGAGGGTGTTTTCCTCCTGGTGAGGAGCAGATATCACACTGCTTCATGTTCTCTGAAAGGAGGTAACAGCCATGGATCACTCAGATCCAATACCAAAGGCCGTCCAGTAGCTGAGCTGCCATAGTGCAGGGCAGGAGTACGTATATGCCTACATACATGCGTGCATTCACGTGCACATCAGGCAGAGGACTGCCAGAGCTTTCTCTGAACGATTTCAGCAGAGTGTTTTGATTTCTACAGTCTGACACATTCCAGCCAGTTAATGAGAATCTGGGGATTTTTACTGAGCTCACATTTAGGGAATTGAGCAGACTATTTTCCTGTGGGAACATCAGTGCTGTACCTTGCACGGAAATGGCATGAAGCCGCTCTTAATTTCTTTTATTTATTTTTTAAAATCCAGGATCTTGCAGAATACAAGGACGTGAAACAAGGTGATATATAACTGACAGAAAAATGCTAAATTCTTTTCAAAGGCTTGACATTGAAACGCATGCCTGAAACTCACTGTTGCATGAGCTAATATCAGGCAAGTGAAAGCAACTGGCTACGAATAGAGGCAAATTTCTGTTTAAAATATGAAATCTCCTCTGCAATCAGGAACAGCTCTGTGAAGTTATTTGTCAGGCTCTCGCCATGCTGCACTATCACGAATTGATTTCAGGCACAGGATCAGTGAAATTATACCTAGCTTGGCCTGATGCCAGCAGCAGTCAAGAAGTTATGATTTCCAGGAAAAATGTACGATTTCCAGGATGACAACACGGTCTCTATCATCTGCAAATCCAAGAACTGTAGGTCAGTGGCTCCCAATTGTTTTGTAAGAAAGGCTCACTAGAGAAAATTAGTAATATTATACGCCCGTGTCCCCCTTCCCCCAAATCATGCTTCTTTCACTCCTGCCACTTGTCCCCAGTGCTGCTGCTACCACCAGTCCCCTCTTCTTCCCTGGTTACCCAGCAAAGGATTCCCGCCACATCCTTCTCTCCCTGCCTTTTGTCATTGACTCTCAGAGGAGACCCAGGTGACTGCTCTGTCAGTGGTTTTCAGCTGGCATCTGCCCAGCTGTTGTTGGAGAGGTGACTCGACAGCATCGCATTTTCGCCCTCTAACTGAAGATGCTGCAAAATGCTGATGGGCTTTTCAGTAAGTAGTTGCATATGTTGAGATGTATGTGTTTCCCATGTTAGCAAATATGCATTTTCCTAACCACTGAGGACTGCAAATAAATGTTCTCAGGTCTGAATATATCATTAGACTACTGTGACGGTATTGCATTTACATCCGGCAGTTCCTGACAGAACAAATACCAGTAAAATAGTGAGGATAATATGAGGAAGCTGTTTGAAAAAATCTGCATTTGACTAAAAAAATATCTGAAACAACACTTTTCTAATGATGATGGAGGAGATGTTTGAAGTTTGGAATAGGATTACTTGATCACCTTTTTTCACTAATACTTTTTATGAATTTGTATAACAGCAGAGATGCATAGCTTATTTTCAGCAGCTTCATCTCAAATCGTATCATAAGAATCAGGGGTTTTAACCCTCTATAACCATATGATGTTTATGAAATACCTCTTAAAGTTCTCTTTTAGATCCTTTTATTATTAATTCTGCCCACCTTTCACTTGTGCACTTTAATAAAAAGCCATTCTTCTGTGGAGAAACATCTTGTCTGCAGCTGAACTGAAGCTCGTTGGCAACAGCACGAAGAAGATTATTGTATAAACCTTTGGACAACAGGCAGCCCCACAAAACCTAGTGTCATCGGCTGTGTTATAACAAAGCATGCTGTTAAAATTACAATCTCGTATTTGCTGGAGAAACTAGTTTTGTCAAATGAATTGGTAGCGGCACCCAGTGGCTAAAATATAGACTGCAAATTTCACTAGCCCAAAGATTTCCCAACTCCAACGTACTCGTGTCCACCAGGTAAAAACCTTCCAGCGAAACCCAGGGAGATGCGAGCAAGGGGAAACTGTTTCCAGCCTGCCTCACGAGTACTAAGAGTTAGGCACTTGGGTATCTGATTACCTTTGGAATACGCCCTTTTTTACTGAAACAGCTAAATACACGTACTTTCCTAACATTATTTTCTTGTGCAAATGCTGCAGTTGCCATGGGAGAGTTATACAACGATTTGCAGGAGGGGATGTGATCCACGTAATGGCAAATAGGAAGCAAAATATCTGCAGTGAGCTCCTGGCTATATATAGTATATGCTATAACACGCTACAATATTCCCTGCCTTTGACATTATATACGTTTCTATTTATATATGTACATACATGTTATATAAAATTATATGTGTGTGTGTGTAAATGCATGCTCATGGAGCATTCTGCATGAGAACAAATAGGCGAACCCAGAATATCAACCCCAAGAGTCCACTATTTGCTGGTCCATGTCGTTCACTATTTAAAAACTTATATGAAGTTGTGCAGTATTAACACTTCATAAATCAGTGTGGCAGAAACATCAGGGCTGAAATACTGGCCCCTTGAATGCATCTGCCCTACGTAGGCACAAGAGCAGCTGATGCTTGTGCTCCCCTGCAGGCTTCACCCCCCGCTCCAGGTAACAGGGGCAGCAGAGCTGCAATAGCATGGCCTGTGACCTTTGTTACCTGGAGATGTGCTAAGCATCCCTTATGTGTGTGTGTAGGAAGGCTTCAGCTTCTATATCTTCCCTGCTGCAGGCAAAACTCTCACAGTCTTCCCTGAGACATGATTTTTTCACTGTATGGCCTTGGGCCTTCTGACTGATCCCCAGGATCCTTTCAGGACTCTCAGGGATGAACTCAGGGGTGGACCCCAGGGTGCTTGTCTGTAGGGGGGCACCTACTCTGACAGTAGCAGCCAGCAACATCTTGCTATAATAAAAAATGCCTTTATAAATACTGTCCTGGTTTCAGCTGGGATAGAGTTAAATTTCTTCGTAGTAGCTAGTATGGGGCTGTGTTTTGGATTTTTGCTGGAAACAGTGGTGATAATGCAGAGGTGTTTTAGTTGTTGCTAAGTAGCGCTTACACTGGTCAAGGACTTTTTCAGCTTCCCATGCTCTGCCGGGCGCACAAGAAGCTGGGAGGGGACACAGCCAGGACAGCTGACCCAAACTGACCAACGGGATATTCCATACCATACGACGTCATGCTCGGTATATAAAGCTGGGGAAGAAGAAGGAAGGGGGGGACATTCGGAGTGATGGTGTTTGCCTTCCCAAGTAACCGTTATGCGTGATGGAGCCCTGCTTTCCCGGGGATGGCTGAACACCTGCCTGCCCATGGGAAGGAGTGAATGAATCCCTTGTTTTGCTTTGCTTCTGTGTGCAGCTTTTCCTTTACCTATTCCTTTACCTATTAAACTATCTTTTTTCTTATCTAAGATAATTCTATGTTTAATAAATATTTATCAGTGAGGTATTTTCTCATCTGTTTTCCCAGGCAATACTTTGAAAATGTGCTGCCTGCAAAATGTTGACCTTATTTTGCCTTGCTCAAGCTTAGTGGCCTCTGCAGCTGTCACACTATGAGGGACCTTCCCTTTTCTTACAGTAGTAGCAGAGAGATCAGCATCCCTGGGTGGACTTGCGAGAGCTTCTTCCTAATCCCTGTAAAATGCAGGATGTTCCAGTAGCATGAGAGGGTGAGAACACCTTTCTCCAAAAAACAGTCTGAAGGGGGAGAAGGAATGATAAACATGGGACTGATAGAGAATGAGATATAGAAGCAAATGCCATCCTAACATCATGCAGAATGTTACTGGCCTGAGTTCAGGATGAAGATACGAAACATGAACACATAATGCATTTTCCCAAATAAATGGTGGCATCCCTATATATACACACACATCTCCCTCTTCCCGCTATTCATTATTCATGTCTGCTCAAGCCCAGTTATATTCAGCAAGATAGAGTCAAAGCATCAATTGTAAATTTGGTGGGACACTGTGGAACCACCCAGGCAAGACCAACTCTGCCTGTCATTCCTCACCGAGGTTTACATTCTTAAATAGTGCCCAGCGATCGCCCCTTGGGAATTTGCTTTTCTGACATTTCCTAATGTCAGATCTGAACCTTACTCACTGTAGTTTTCCTGTCATGCAATCAACCACAGACAAGGGGAACAGTTTCCCTTCCTGTTTCATAGTTGACAATCATTGCAACCCTTCTCAGTTTACTCTTTTCTCTCTTCCTCTGGAGAAAAACGAATTCAAACCAATTCTAATTAATCCAGTCTTGCCTTCAAAGGCCTATTCTGGTTTTTGTTGCTTTCCACTGGTTCTGCTCCTTGAAGGGCAGTGCCCACAAGCAGAGGAAACACATCAGCTGCAGCCTTGCCACTGCTGAGCAGAGCAGGAGGATAGCTTTGTGCTCTTGCAGACAATATTTCTGCTTATGCAGATGTTTCATCTCCAGTGATTTTGCACAAAAGGGTGATGCTGTTGACTCATATTCCAGCTTGTGATAGGATCCCCATAGACACTCTTCTGTAAAACTGTGGGTTACCTTGTCTGTCCCAACCTTGTGCCTGCAACACCGGTTGTTTCAGTTACACGTGGAACCTACTTTCAAGGAACTTGCATCATCTTTCAAGCCATGAGTTTTTGCAGCCAAACAAATTATGTGGGTTTTTCTTTTCCTTTATTGAATTTCATTATAGTTTTCCCCCAGGCTACTTCTCCAATTTGTAAAGATCATTTTGAATTATAATCCTGTCCTCCAAAATGTTTGAAGCCCCTCCCAGTCTGGTGGCTGCCAACACTCATTGCAAACAATGTCCCCAGGAGACTTGAACACAGCTGTTAAATGCTAACTTTTTGCTGAGCTGCATCAACTATTGGTCAGGTTTGGAAAGTATTTTCCTTAGGATAGATTAAGAGAATCTAAGTACCTTGAAAAAGGAGAGACTTTATTTACTGCTACACTACTAAAGGAAGAGACATCTGGGCTGGCAAACTATGTTAATCCAGAGCAGTCCCACAAAGATTGTATTTCTTGTGGCTCTTCCATGTGTAAAAAGCAAGCTTCTTGTTTTGCTCTTTGAGCTACTGTCTGTCTGGCCTCCACATACTTCTGTAACAGATCTAATTCTTGAACTGTGTTTTTGAATCCAGGCCTAACTGCATATATGTCTTTTTTTTTTTTTTAAGACAATGGTTCAGAAGCTTTTTGTACATGTTGAAAGTTCACAGAAATACTTAATAGAAGTGCTCATGCAGAAAACTTGTTCTCACTACAGTAAATTTTGGATCAGGATGAGCTCTTAGCTTCTGGGTCACTATTGCGTACTTTATACTGTCACAGAATAGCATTTTTCTCAATGTGTACTTTTGATGTAGTGTCATGTTATCTGGAGGATGATTTGGATGGGAGGTGTCACAATAGATTATTTTGTTAATTAATGAGTAAAGAGTTTATAAGATAAAATGATAAGTATATAGAGAACATAGAGATATAGGGAACACCATCACCTTTCAGGCATTGATTTTGCAGACCAAAAAATTATGGCTTTTTGGTTTCCTTTAATTCAGACTAAATATTCTCCGTTTCAGAACTTCCTTTGGGATAAACTGCTATTGCTTCATTGACCACAACAGACTTGTGACATTTTATACCAGCTGGGGACCTGACTCTGTTACACTTCAACAAGAATATTAAAAGAAATATACTGTTCACAAAAAAAAATACAAACAACCAACCAAAAACAAAAACACCAAAACACAACCAACCAAAAAACCAAAGCAACTCTATCTTGTATCCTTTCATGATTAAGTCATGGAAGGTTTTAAAGCATGGTATGCTTCAGTAATTTAAGCTCTATTTTCAGTTTCAGATGGTACAGTAAACATTTCATTTCATTTAACTGGTGTCATTATAATACCTAGAGGATTATTTGGATGGGAGATCTTCTAGTAGATTATGTGTTGAATTACTAAAGTTAGAGGATTTAGGGAATATAATAGAACCTGGATGCATTTATGGATGATGAGAAAAGCCACAGATATTTGTAACAAGATAAAAAAGAAGCAAGATATTTCTGCAGATAATAAATAGGCTCAATGGCATTTGTAATGGGGAGGCTGACAAATCTTATACACCAAGGTTTCTTACTTCCACCGACCTTTATTCAGGCATAGAATCCACCATCCCTGATTTCCTCTGCCAATCTATAATCCTCTGGCTTCACATTCACAATGTGGATTTCTTTTGAGCAAGAGGGCAAAGAGGGCAAGCAGCACAGGTTGGCTGCCTGGAACTGGCACCGAACAACATCCAGACTGAAAGGAGAGGAACGGAGGGGGA